>NC_134496.1:51015077-51194995 GCF_040206685.1 Ascaphus truei | reverse complement strand
TTCTGCAACCAGTCCTGTTTGTCAGAGCGTCTTTGCTTCCGAGTCTTTTGAACCCGGTGCTGGGAAAAAGGTCTGCCGAGAAGGGGAACAGTTTGCCAGGGATCTCCTGAGCCATAGAATAAGGCTCCTCGTGAGAGACTGAAGCCATTAGTTCCGAAAAGAAAGGCCAGTCCCGGCCGAGCACAACGGGGGCAGGGAGCCAAGGAGCGACTCCTACTTCGAGGTAGGCCTCCTGACCTTTTACCTGTAGCCGGATTTTGGCCGTCGGATACCGTTTTACATCACCGTGTATACATTCTATACTCCATGGGGAGTCAAAAGAACACACGTTAGGCGGTAACAGTTCCTGGAAGACCAGAGTTTTCCCAGAGCCCGAATCTACAAGGGCCAGGACGGTTTTTCCCCAACCTGGGCTGGAAGTAGCCAGGGCTTGTAATTTTCTCCAGTGAAGGCCGAGGCGACGGTCCTGCTGAAGGAACAATCCATCTGTGGACAGTCCACATGCCAGTGGCCTTGTTCTCCGCAGGCGGAACATGGAGAGGGTTCCCTCGCAGGAGGGTGCCACGGATAGCGCTTCGCTGGACCGGATACTGGAGACCAGGCATCTGGTGGGTCCTGTGGGCGACGTCCTCGGAAGTTCCTCTCATTTGGCGACAAGCCGACATCAGGAAGGGGATGAGGGTCTCGGCGGTGCCCGGCGTTTTGACTTCTTCCTTGTTGAAAGGACTGCTCCTTTCGTGGCACTTGGCGGTTGTGTATAGAGGGGCCATAGTTTCCCCGTTGTTCCAATCTCCCTCTTTGTGTGTCCTCAAGTGCTGGTGAAGTTGGATCTGTTGGGTCCAGGGCACTCGTCTGATCCTCGGCCCCAAGGAAGTTCTCAACGAGTCGGACCGCCAAAGCTCGAGTTTCAGCAGCATGGCGTTTTACCCACAAGCATGCGGAAGGGGTTATTATCTGTAGGAATTGTTCCAAAACCACTTGCTCAAGAATTACCTCCTTAGTGCGCTCCTCGGGTTGTATCCAGCAAGTACACAAGTCCAATAACCGCTGAGCGAGGACCCGGGGTCTCATCTTAACGGTGTACTTCAGGTTCCGGAACTGCTGCCGGTAGGTCTCTCAAATCCCACTTCTGACACCATATGTTGCAGGGTACATGCAAACACACATGCGGGTTCTCTTGATAAGGCTTATTTATTGAGCCTTAAAAACATACAGCACACAAAAACAAAATAGCTTCTCTTCAGCAGACACAAACAAAATAGCTTCTCTTCAGCATAGAAAACAAGGCAGCTTCTCTTCAGCATGCAGGACACAGACAGTTATCACACATGTACTTTGAAAATCAGACCTTATAGCAGTAATCTCTTCAGTATTTCAGTCCTGTCTCCTGACCAGCTAGCTTGCATGTGTGTACAGCCTGGGGTTTTAAAACACCTTGATTATGCAGCTGGTGTCAGACTAATTAAGCAGCCCTTCTCAACTGAAACTTAACCTCGTCACTGCTGCACTGCAAGCCTAAACATAGGTTTGCCAGGTATATGGCTGGTGACGTTCCTTCACCCTGTCACAGTCCCATATTAACTTCCACCCATACTTTATCTCATTATCTCACCATATCCCCAGAAGAAGCCGACAGACAGGCGAAACGCGCTGGGCTTTTTGGATCTTGGAGGCCACCATACCAACTGACCGGAGTTCCAGCTTGCTGACGTCAGAGGCCCCGATCGATCTGCCAGTGAGAGCAGCAGACGCAGGCTGCAACACGTGGAGGACGGGTCAGACGAGCAGCTGTTTATACCGGGATAGGGTTGGAGTGCGCCCCAAGTCACTCCCTGCTTACCCACATCGGGGTTATTGTGAGTTCGACATTTCCCCTTTGTGTTGTTTGTGCAAGGAGTAAATACGTTAATGCACCATCCATTCTGCATCTGTGTTTCTTCCCTACATATCTACAATGGAAATTTAAAGCAAGATGCCTGGTTTAACGGAGCACTGTCACCTCTGAATAAGTGGTGGTATCTTTATTCATTGTGTGGTTATTCAGTGTATATCAGTTTGCGCTATACACACGTGTTCTATTGACTGGTTTTCTATGCAGCCTGGACATTTCTAGTGTTTCAGAATCGGAGGTCAGTCTGAAAGGAGCCAGTGCAGTAAGATTTTTGGGGCTCTTCATTTAAAAAAAAGTGTTTTTAACTTTAAAAAAAAAGTGTCTTCTGTCAGTGAGACTTCTTTAAAGTTCAAGCGATGATGATGCTAAAAATGGTTGAGACTGCTTGGAAGTCAGTGAGAGTTTTGCTGCGTGGGTTACTAGTGACAATAACCCATCATATCCAATACATAGGTAAAGAATACTACAGTGAAGGCGATACTGCATCACATCTTGCACGTCTCTCTGATTGTTCCTCCGTTCTTGGCCTAGATTTTCACGTTAATGTTTTCTCGTTTCAATGTTAGCTCTGACATTATACTTATATCCAGAGGCGGAAATAAGTATTTTTGCAACCAGGGAAAGTTTCACCCTCTCTTCCCCCAATTTATAGAGGCCCCTCTCACTCTTTCCCCCTCTCTCCCTCACTCTACCTCTTTTGCCCCTCCATCGCTCCCTCTCCCGCCTCCCCCTTTATCTCTCTCCCCCTATCTTTCTCTCTCTCCCTCCCTTTTCCCTTGCTCTTCCCCCTTTCTCTTCTCCCTTTCCCTTCCCCCTCTCTTTCCTTCCCCCCCTCTCTCTCTTCTTCCTCCCTCTCCCCCCTTTGTGTCTTTCTCCAATTCTCAGGCTCAGTTAAAAGCCCCCCACCCCCACCCCCACCCCCACCCCCACCTCTGGAGTGGGACAGGTGGTCCGTCCTGGCAACAGACACTGGAAGTTGGGACTGACTCCCGTACGGCCCCACCCTTCTCTGTCGTAACCCTCCTACACACCACCTATCACCTCCTGCGACCCTAAGAGGCTACGCCCGGTGCAACTGCCCTGCTCACCCCCCCCCCCCTCCCCAGCCCCCCGATGTTCCGGCTCTGCTTATATCATATGATCATACATTAGCTCAGTAATATAATTAATGAAGCCGTAACTAGAAAATACACAGGGGAAATTATTGTGCGTCAGTATTTCAGAAATTGAGGCATTTGCAATCAAATAAACTGTAAAAATGAGAGGGAAATAACAGCTATGGAAGCATATTACATACTGTCCAAATGTACCTATTTAGCAGGTACTATTATTACCTGTTTCTATGCCCTGTACCTATTAAAACCAGCTGTACAATTTTCTGCCTGTGAGTGCCGATTAATTCTGCGCTTACGCTCCCATTAGTTAAAGCTCAGAACCTTCAGCAGCATGAAGATGATTACAACGTGATGGGGATATTATCACTACTTCTATTTAAGTATGTATTCATATATACAAAGGAACCCAGAAATACACGTGATTATTGGTAAAATTATCCTTGCATATAATAAGCTGCATGTGTTCATAGGAAGCACTTGCTTGTAAGCCCCTGTATCCTATACTGAGAGAAGAACTAAAATCTACCTATACATGTTGGGTGGATCTGATCGATATGCAGCAAAAATATGGTGGCTTATTAAAAATAGCTCCAATTATTAAGTAAATACATATACAGTAGGTGCATTTTTATAATTATGTTTGAGATATTATATACTCATTTTTAAACATTTGAAATGTAAAGCCCAGTTACATCGTTGATGAGGTTAAAAAAAGAGGTGTCCATCAAGTTCAACCTATGCTAAATTTTATTTCACATACAAATGTATTCCAATAATTTGCACAAATATCTATCAATCTATCAGGGTTGCCACCACTCCGGGTTTGTACCGGAGACTACAGGTTTCGGTCACGTATCTCCAAGCTACGGGTTTACCCTAAAAATCTCAGTGCGGCGGCGTCTCCCTCTGCAAATTCCGTCAACATGGCTCTGCGACGTCAAATTGCGCCGCGTTGCCATGACAAACAGGACACTACGTGACATCCCGTTTGCCATGGCAAAGGGCGTCACATGACGCCACGGCGCCATAAGTCGTCCAGTTGCTGTGGCAACTTGACACCGCATGGCGCTGCAACGTCACGTGACATCACGGTGTCATGACACCGCGCGCCATTTGCTGAAGGTAAGAGAACTACATAAATAAATACAATAAATAAATGTAAAAAATGTAATTGCAAAAAATCTCTGGGTTAGCCTTCAATAGAAGGTGGCAACCCCGCTATCTATCTATCTATCTATCTATCTATCTATCTATCTATCTATCTATCTATCTATCTATCTATCTATCATCTATCTAATTGCCATTCGCACTCTCAGCTAGTTTGTCCCCTCTTGTAGCCCGTACAACTTTTTAGCCGTTTCCATGCAACGTCACGTTGCTGGGCAAAGTGACGCGCATATATTCAACCTAGCTTTTGGCTCTTCATCCCGCCCTACTAAGTGCAGACCACGCCCTGTGTCCTCAGCGCGAGATTCTATTGGCCCGCCAGGACGTTAGGCAGCACGGGCACCGCCTGTGGTTGGTTGATCGTAGAGTTCGGTTGAACCGTAGAACGCGTCACAGGTCGGGTGAGGAGGAGCCGCGCCGCCGCTTTGGGAAATCCGCTTATCCCGCGACTCTGAGGGCTGACACCGAACCGACATCCCGAAGTACACAGCGGCCTCCCGGACCCGGAACCGGAGAGACCAGGAACGGGCTTGTGGTACCAGCAATACTGGTACCGACCCTTTCTATCTGTCAGAACACCCCTACTATACTTATTGTAGTTGGTACCGGCCCACCTCAGGGAGAACCAGCTCACCCCACCTGTTAGAATCAGATCCAATCCACACCAGCGGTCAGAACCAAAACTGGCCCACCTCAGCTGTCAGCCAGATCTGTAGGTGATCCAACTAATCTGTCCCAAACAGAAATGACCCACCCCGTCTGTCTGGGCTGGTACCGACCCACCCCGCCTGTCTGAGCTGGTACCGACCCACCCCGCCTGTCTGAGCTGGTACCGACCCACCCGCCTGTCTGAGCTGGTACCGACCCACCCCGCCTGTCTGAGCTGGTACCGACCCACCCCGCCTGTCTGAGCTGGTACCGACCCACCCCGCCTGTCTGAGCTGGTACCGACCCACCCCGCCTGTCTGAGCTGGTACCGACCCACCCCGCCTGTCCGAGCTGGTACCGACCCACCCCGCCTGTCTGAGCTGGTACCGACACACATGGGCAGCTCTATCTAAAGTTAGATTTTAACTTTCTACCTGTACAAACTGAAAACCTCACCTGTAATTCGTGGGTCTCTTCCTCCTCCCCTATTTGAACTTGCACTGGTTCTTCCTTTTGACTTTAAGAACCGGGATCTTTATGGTGACTGCACCTCTCAGAAACAAGAATCAGAACCGGTGTGGTCAGACTCTCAGGAGTGTGACCAGATTTCCACAACCTTCAGAGCCTTAACCGGTCTCTGTCACCATCAGAACCGGCATACCCGATCGCACAGCCAGATTAGGTACCCTCGCTCCAGCACACACACACTGGGCTGCTCTGAGCTCCGGGCGATCCATCTTGTGATAAAGACAACCGTGAGAAACCATTTGACATGTCTAAGGACGAGCGTGCAAAGGACATCCTGAACGGATTCAAACTGTATCCCATCTTGTGGATCTGGGTACCATGGGTGAGGTGCAGTGGTGTAAATGGAGGCGTGGGATGTGGCACAGAGATTGGGTGGCAAGAGGGGCTGCTTTGGATGTGAAGTTGGGAGGAGGATGTGTCATGAGGTGAGGGACTGTCTAAAATTAATACTACTTAATATTAATACAATAATTAGTATTAATAAAATTGATACCAAATTGTTCCCTACAAGTTGTATCGGTAGAAATAAGATGGAGCCGGGTAAGCGTTGATGTAAATCTCAACTTTGGGACATTATCTAGTGACAGAAACCCTTTCTTGCAGTATACGGTATACATAATTTTAAAGGGCTTTGCGTGAGTGTTTGACTCCCCTCATATATTGTACCAGTGTTTTCCCAGTACTGGAAAATATGCAGTAGTAATCTGTCAGGGGTGCTCAACTCCAGTCCTCAAGCTCCCCCCCAAAACAGGTCAGGTTTTCAGGATATTCCAGCTTCAGTACAGGTGGCTCAATCAGTCCCTGCTTCAGCACAGGTGGCTCAGTCTTGGGCTTAGCCTCTGAACCAGCTGTGCTGAAACTGGGATATCCTGACAACATGACCCGTTGGGTAGGCTTGAAGACTAGAGTTGAGCACTGCTGTCCTAAGTCAGGTTGTGGCCTCGACCATAATGTTATCAGATGATTACAACCGAGGCACGGTGTCTTACTTGGTTTTGGAGAAGAAGCTGAGATGGGGGTTACTGTGCATTACACCGCACCACAGGGGGGCAGCAATGGGCACGGGGTCAGTAAGGTTTGACAGCATAGAAAGAAAATTGGAATCTCTGCTTCCTTGTTCCTGGGCTTCCGTGTAGACGTTTAAGTACAGTTCTTTACTTTTAACGTTCTGATCACCTAATGAAATCTTTCTGTTTTCTATTTGGGGGTGTATCAATATCAAAAAATCCAGTGATTCCTCTAAATTACGATTATTCTGACCTTTTCTGAAACTGCTTTCCAATTTTACCCTAATCTCTGCACACAGCCGGTTGCTGCAGGATTCTGTGCGGAAACTAGCAGTAACAGTATGGGTTGTAAGATTTGTGATACCTTTCTTAAAGTGGAATTCACTTTTTATATTATACATAATTGAGATTTTGCTTTTTAAAGTGTAGGCCACATACCATCCCTACATTAGCAGTTATCAATGTTCATTTTTCTTTTTACCAAGCTGCATTTGCAGCAGAATTTGATACATACAATTATATAATGTGTGCTGTGAACTCCTTCCTAATGGCACTCCTGAAATTTCAAGCTGACCCATGCTAGGTAAGAACGGTACAAAGTATCTTTAGACCTTGACATTTGGCGATGTGTATTTAAAATGATGCTCCTAGCGTCAATTTAACAGCATAAAATAAGTTTGCAACACTTTCTCTTCTGCTTGTATCAGCCGCAGTAAGGACCACTGTCTGTCTTCTCCTTCCGGAGGATGTCACTTCAAAGCACTCCTGCCGAGTCTGTGTTTAGAAGCAAACCCCCCCCCTCCGCTCCCCCCCCTCCGCTCCCCCCCCCCCCCATCCATTTGCAGACTCCCAGGCTTTCTGATGGCTTCATGAGGGATTAGCCAATCTCCAAGTAAACATGCACCTTCTGTTCACAAGGAACTGACTAGCACATACCAGTTACCATCAGTTCCTTAAAAAGTGTTTTGTACCTAATTATTGTGAAGGTGTATAGAAATACATGGACAAATGTGACTAACGTCCACTATTTGAACAAATTAACAAGTTCTCACTCACTATAAATTGGAAGTTAGCCCCCTCTGGCATATACAGTATAAGGTAAAATAGGCAAACATCCCTTAAAGCCAGACCACCAAAAGGAAGCTCTCACAGAGCCCCCCAGTTAGAGGGGTCATAATGGGCATGCCAATAACAGCAGGCGGACATATTTAGCACTATATTTTGTCTTTATCCCCCAACCTCTACACAGTAGGGTTTTATACAGCCTATTCCAACTCGCTCGTTGATAACAGGGCAGCTGATTGCTCATCTGTTGGCTGAAACTAGCAGTGAGCAAGTTTTATAGGTGCAACACAATCTATATATAGAAATATTTATATTCTGAAAAAACAATGTTTGTTTTAAGATGAAAACACTTCAAAATGTTAATTCATGGCTACCACAGTACGTCTCATCTGGCCATGGTAAAACTTCTAGCCCCGTTACCAAGATCCAGGGCGCGCTCGTAATAATTAGCTGGTGCCTGCTTCCTTCTGTCTCCAGCTACTTTGGGGAGGTCTTCCCCGAAAAATAAGGCCTGTCTTTGATTTAAATGTACTGTCTCGTACAGACGGAGACTGCACCATTCGTGGGCCTCCTGAAGCGGTGTATTCCCTGTGTCTGTGATGACTTGTTTTCAGCGTTTGATCCTCCCGGGGCTCGCTCCCTTGCCATACCCTCATTACTTGGTGTGTTGTGTGGTTCCTTGTGACTTCTCTTGCAATGGTGATGCAATTGCGTACTTGTATTAAATCTGCTTCATGTGGAAGTGACTGTATCCAGCAGGGGTGGGCAACTGCAGTTCTCAAGGGCCTCCAACAGGTCAGCTTTTCAGGATATCCCTGCTTCAGCACAGGTGGCTCTCTTTGACTGAGGCACTTGTGCTGAAGCAGGGATATCCTGAAAACCTGAGCTGTTGGTGGCCCCTGAGGACGGGCGTTGCCCACCCCTGCTGTATACCAGTCTCTCATACTTGGCAGGCAGTGTGTCCGCGTTCCCTGTGTCCAGCCATTGGATTTGCTAGACTTTCTTGTAGTGTTTAATCAGGGTTCGGATGCCTCAGGTTTATACTGTTGGATATGAAATGTATCTGGGGTTTAAAAGTGCGTTCTTACTCGGCAACATATATTGGAGTTGCAATACATTGAAAGTACTTACTCTAATGACACACATGCTACCGTTTCCTGTATTACCCGAGCGGACAAGGCGTTAGTTGACCGAGAGTTGTGGTAAAGGTGTACATTTTATTGGAGGGGAAGGGGACCACTGGGGTCTCTCAGGGATCTGGTCTGAGTGGGGTCTCTCGGGGATCTGGTCTGAGTGGGGTCTCTCGGGGATCTGGTCTGAGTGGGGTCTCTCGGGGATCTGGTCTGAGTGGGGTCTCTCGGGGATCTGGTCTGAGTGGGGTCTCTCGGGGATCTGGTCTGAGTGGGGTCTCTCGGGGATCTGGTCTGAGTGGGGTCTCTCGGGGATCTGGTCTGAGTGGGGTCTCTCGGGGATCTGGTCTGAGTGGGGTCTCTCGGGGATCTGGTCTGAGTGGGGTCTCTCGGGGATCTGGTCTGAGTGGGGTCTCTCGGGGATCTGGTCTGAGTGGGGTCTCTCGGGGATCTGGTCTGAGTGGGGTCTCTCGGGGATCTGGTCTGAGTGGGGTCTCTCGGGGATCTGGTCTGAGTGGGGTCTTTCGGGGATCTGGTCTGAGTGCGGTCTCTCGGGGATCTGGTCTGAGTGGGGTCTCTCGGGGATCTGGTCTGAGTGGGGTCTCTCGGGGATCTGGTCTGAGTGGGGTCTCTCGGGGATCTGGACTGAGTGGGGTCTCTCGGGAATCTGGTCTGAGTGGGGTCTCTCGGGAATCTGGTCTGAGTGGGGTCTCTCGGGAATCTGGTCTGAGTGGGGTCTCTCGGGAATCTGGTCTGAGTGGGGTCTCTCGGGGATCTGGTCTGAGTGGGGTCTCTCGGGGATCTGGTCTGAGTGGGGTCTCTCGGGGATCTGGTCTGGTTCTGGCGCTTTTTTATATATTTATTAGGGATATTACAAAAAGTTTGGAAAGGAGAGTGTATCTTTCTGGCCACACAGATCTCGATTAGAGGAAATGGTCAACTGTGGTAACTATAATTTAATGGAAAAAAAGAGCAAATTCATGCACTTTGGTCTCAATAATCCAAAGGTAGAATACAGGATTAATGGCGCTATATAATGTAACCTAATATAGAGGAAAGGGCCTGGGAGTCATTACTTCAGCAGATTTAAAAGTAGTCAGCAATGTGACAAAGTAATGCGGGGTGTATAGGGAGAGATATTAGCAGCGGGGTGTTGGGGTGTATAGGGAGAGGTATTAGCAGCGGGGTGGTGGGTGTATAGGGAGAGGTATTAGCAGCAGGGTGGTGGGGTGTATAGGGAGGTATTGGCATCAGGGTGTTAGGGTGTATAGGGAGAGGTATTAGCAGCGGGATGTTAGGGTGTATAGTGAGAGGTATTAGCAGCGGGATGTTAGGGTGTATAGGGAGAGGTATTAGCAGCGGGGTGTTAGGGTGTATAGGGAGAGGTATTAGCAGTGGGGTGTTAGGGAGTATAGGGAGAGGTATTAGCAGCGGGATGTTAGGGTGTATAGGGAGAGGTATTAGCAGCGGGGTGTTAGGGAGTATAGGGAGAGGTATTAGCAGCAGGGTGTTGGGGTGTATAGGGAGATGTATTAGCAGCGGGATGTTAGGGTGTATAGGGAGAGGTATTAGCAGCGGGATGTTAGGGTGTATAGTGAAAGGTATTAGCAGCGGGATGTTAGGGTGTATAGGGAGAGGTATTAGCGGCGGGGTGTTAGGGTGTATAGGGAGAGGTATTAGCAGCAGGATGTTGAGGTGTATAGGGAGAGGTATTAGCAGCGGGATGTTAGGGTGTATAGGGAGAGGTATTAGCAGCGGGATGTTGGGGTGTATAGGGAGAGGTATTAGCAGCGGGATGTTGGGGTGTATAGGGAGAGGTATTAGCAGCGGGATGTTAGGGTGTATAGGGAGAGGTATTAGCAGCGGGATGTTGGGGTGTATAGGGAGAGGTATTAGCAGCGGGATGTTGGGGTGTATAGGGAGAGTTATTAGCAGCGGGATGTTGGGGTGTATAGGGAGAGGTATTAGCAGCGGGGTGTTGGGGTGTATAGGGAGAGGTATTAGCAGCGGGGTGTTAGGGTGTATAGGGAGAGGTATTAGCAGCGGGATGTTAGGGTGTATAGGGAGAGGTATTAGCAGCGGGGTGTTGGGGTGTATAGGGAGCAGGATGTTATGTTGTATATGGGGGGTATTGGCAGCAGCGAGATGGGTGGGGTGTATATGGGGGGTATTGTCATCAGCGGGATGGGTGGGGTTATGCCACTTTATAGAGCATTGAGACCTTACCCAGAGTTCTCTGAAGAATTACTAAAATAGTGCATGGTAGGTAACATGATATACCTCAAGGGCCACATGTGTGACCCATAAGCCCTCAAAAGGGCCACACATTACATATAGTGCACAGGCAGATGGGACGTGACAGCTGTGGGTACACGCTCCTTGATGACGGCACACTGATTACTGTCCCCCGGCTTTCCTTACACTGGGAACTAGTGATTAGCACGGCCATGAGGCAGCGGTAAGAAGCTACAATCCAAAACGGCAACATCTCTGCTCTGGGGATAGGGGGAGAGCGGGCCCCCGAGGGCCCCACACAGCCCGTGTCGCCTCTTGCAGCACATGGTCTCTACACCATAAGGCTAATCAGGAAAGATTAAATGACCTTAATATGTGCAGCTCAGAGGATGGGAGACCTGAAACCCTTTATGTATGTGACATGTTCAGCAAAGTACAGTATGTACACGAGGGAAGCATATTTCAGGGAGGAAACGTGCTAGAACCAGAAGCTATTCTCTGACGCTGGAGGGTGGCAGCTAGGGGGGTATATGAGGGAGTATCATTTCACGGAAAGGGTGGTACATTTGTGGAACAGCATCCCAGCAGAGGTGGTAAGGGAATTCAAACATACTGTAAGACTACATCCTACATTTCAAAGAGAGCCCCAAGGATCTAATGGGGTCTGAGGCTTTGCAGCAGAGACAGAAATACCCAGTCTAGGTGGGCCAAGTGGGTTTTATCTACCCCCAAATTCTGTTCAAGGTCTCATCACTAGTTTAAGTAAGAGACCCTGATTCCCGGCCGCACAAAAGGAACAGTTTTTATTTAGAAGAAACCCAGATTACAAAGTTGCAGAATTTAGGGCTGAAGTATAAAGCCGTTCTTACATGTGTCCCTGAGATCCATCGGTCCCACCCTGACTTAACCAGGTCACAGGAAGACTCGCGCAGGTTTCCCAGCTGCTCTGTAATTAGTCTCCCACATTGTACTGCACAATACACGGCTCCCGTGAAGTGTTTGTGTGGCCATGAGAACTCTGTCCTTGAGCTCCAGAGCAGTGTTATATTGTGTGTTTCCATAGGGCGCTTATTTTGTGTGTGTGTGTGTGTGTGTGTGTGTGTGTGTGTGTGTGTGTGTGTCACCCGGACTCTTTAAACTTCACAGACATACTGGCACCACTACAGAGGTAAGTATTTCTGGAAGCAGGGGGTTCCTGGAGCTGAAATTAACACAGTTCAACCCCAGAGACCACCCCCCCCTCCCCCGCTTCAGTCCTATAATGAAAAACTGAGACCTGTATTACTGTTTTCAGTTGCTTGCATAAAGATTATACACAGACCGTGGCTGGCAATCCTGCTGCCGATTTACCTTAGTTATTGGCAACATGTTAGACATGAACCAGCGTCATGCAGAGACCGGGGGAAAGGGATTACTGCGCTAAGTAACTACGTCTCCGCCTCCCGTGTTCCTGCTCCCGCTGTGCATAGTGTGGAGGAACAAGACCAGCCATAGAAAGGGGTCCTGTCGGGGTGGCACCTGGGGAGGGGTCCTGCCGGGGTGGCACCGGGGGAGGGGTCCTGCCGGGGTGGCACCTGGGGAGGGATCCTGCCGGGGTGGCACCTGGGGTGGGGTCCTGCCGGGGTGGCACCTGGGGAGGGGTCCTGCCGGGGTGGCACCGGGGGAGGGGTCCTGCCGGGGTGGCACCTGGGGAGGGGTCTTGCTGAGGTGGCACCGGGGGAGGGGTCCTGCCGGGGTGGCACCTGGGGAGGGGTCTTGCTGAGGTGGCACATGGACCCCCCTGCACCTCCCATTTGTGTAATTAGTTCAATTAGCAGTTGGAGTTCCAAAAACATCTAGGAACAATTTTGAGGCATCAAGTGTATTTTTTTCACAGCTTGGGTGTGTTATCGAAGACATTTATCATTTAGTTAAACACAGCAGAACGGTCTGCAGCTATTACAGTATCACAGAACTATCACACCTCCGGAAAAGCAGCTGTAATTCTACCCTCCCATGCAGGGCTCTGTATCTCGTGCAATGCTATAAGGACCAGCTGCGGGATGGTTGCTCAGTAACTCCTCTTCCTGCTAAATGATGCTGTGTAGGTGTCTGTATTATTGCCGGGATGGCCAACTGCAGTCCTCAAGCGCCACTAACAGCTCAGGTGTTCAGGATATCCCTGCTTCTGCACAGGTTAGTTGTTGCCTGAGCCACTGATTGAGCCACCTGTGCTGAAGCAGGGATGTCCTTTAAAACCTGTCCTGTTGGTGGCCCTTGAGGACTGGAGTTGGCCGCTCCTGGATTATACGGTTATCGGTTCATGGCGTTACGTACGTAGCAGTTGGATTTCTCACGCGTTGTAGCTTTTTTTTTTTTTTAACAAGAAATGTTATTAATGTTTCATTTACATAAAGGCGAGTAAGGGGCACACTTAGAAGTTGATAAATTCAATGTAAACATTGTATACAATGCAAGTTGTAACCTGTAGAAGTGAGCAACCAGGATTATTATTCCATTATATATTATTTATTATTATTATTATTATTATTATTATTATTATTATTATATTCCAAATGGGATTGAAAGTTACTTGTTACTGAAACTCTTTGTCCCTGGATTGTATGGCTTGGAACATTATTATACGATACAATGTGCTGCTCTGTGATTCCTCCCGATGTACTCTGCGCAAACTGTTACCCCTGTTTATCGGTCACGTGTTTCCCACCCCGTGGGGCGATGAGGCTGTGTGACGGTCTGCTCCCATGTAGCTGGGGGGAGAGGGAGACAGGATGGGCGCCAGGCTTCCTCTGTGTATATAACCTTATCAGGGTTCTGGGGGGTGAGGGAGACAGGATGGGCGCCAGGCTTCCTCTGTGTATATAACCTTATCGGGGTTCTGGGGGGTGAGGGAGACAGGATGGGCGCCAGGCTTCCTCTGTGTATATAACCTTATCGGGGTTCTGGGGGGTGAGGGAGACAGGATGGGCGCAGGCTTCCTCTGTGTATATAACCTTATCGGGGTTCTGGGGGGGTGAAGGAGACAGGATGGGTGCCAGGCTTCCTCTGTGTATATAACCTTATCGGGGTTCTGGGGGGGGTGAGGGAGACAGGATGGGCGCCAGGCTTCCTCTGTGTATATAACCTTATCGGGGTTCTGGGGGGTGAGGGAGACAGGATGGGCGCCAGGCTTCCTCTGTGTATATAACCTTATCGGGGTTCTGGGGGGTGAGGGAGACAGGATGGGTGACAGGCTTCTTCTGTGTATATAACCTTATCGGGGTTCTGGGGGGTGAGGGAGACAGGATGGGCGCCAGGCGTCCTCTGTGTATATAACCTTATCGGGGTTCTGGGGGGTGAGGGAGACAGGATGGGCGCCAGGCTTTCTCTGTGTATATAACCTTATCGGGGTTCTGGGGGGTGAGGGAGACAGGGTGGGCGCAGGCTTCCTCTGTGTATATAACCTTATCGGGGTTCTGGGGGGGGTGAGGGAGACAGGATGGGCGCCAGGCTTCCTCTGTGTATATAACCTTATCGGGGTTCTGGGGGGTGAGGGAGACAGGATGGGCGCCTGGCTTCCTCTGTGTATATAACCTTATCGGGGTTCTGGGGGGTGAGGGAGACAGGATGGGCGCAGGCTTCCTCTGTGTATATAACCTTATCGGGGTTCTGGGGGGTGAGGGAGACAGGATGGGCGCCAGGCTTCCTCTGTGTATATAACCTTATCGGGGTTCTGGGGGGTGAGGGAGACAGGATGGGCGCAGGCTTCCTCTGTGTATATAACCTTATCGGGGTTCTGGGGGGGTGAGGGAGACAGGATGGGTGCCAGGCTTCCTCTGTGTATATAACCTTATCGGGGTTCTGGGGGGGTGAGGGAGACAGGATGGGCGCCAGGCTTCCTCTGTGTATATAACCTTATCGGGGTTCTGGGGGGTGAGGGAGACAGGATGGGCGCCAGGCTTCCTCTGTGTATATAACCTTATCGGGGTTCTGGGGGGTGAGGGAGACAGGATGGGTGACAGGCTTCTTCTGTGTATATAACCTTATCGGGGTTCTGGGGGGTGAGGGAGACAGGATGGGCGCAGGCTTCCTCTGTGTATATAACCTTATCGGGGTTCTGGGGGGTGAGGGAGACAGGATGGGCGCCAGGCTTTCTCTGTGTATATAACCTTATCGGGGTTCTGGGGGGTGAGGGAGACAGGATGGGCGCAGGCTTCCTCTGTGTATATAACCTTATCGGGGTTCTGGGGGGGTGAGGGAGACAGGATGGGCGCCAGGCTTCCTCTGTGTATATAACCTTATCGGGGTTCTGGGGGTGAGGGAGACAGGATGGGCGCCAGGCTTCCTCTGTGTATATAACCTTATCGGGGTTCTGGGGAGAGGGAGACAGGATGGATGCCAGGCTTCCTCTGTGTATATAACCTTATCGGGGTTCTGGGGAGAGGGAGACAGGATGGGCGCCAGGCTCCCTCTGTGTATATAACCTTATCGGGTTTCTGGGGAGAGGGAGACAGGATGGATGCCAGGCTTCCTCTGTGTATATAACCTTATCGGGGTTCTGGGGTGAGGGAGACAGGATGGGCGCAGGCTTCCTCTGTGTATATAACCTTATCGGGGTTCTGGGGAGAGGGAGACAGGATGGATGCCAGGCTCCCTCTGTGTATATAACCTTATCGGGGTTCTGGGGAGAGGGAGACAGGATGGGCGCCAGGCTTCCTCTGTGTATATAACCTTATCGGGGTTCTGGGGTGAGGGAGACAGGATGGGCGCCAGGCTTCCTCTGTGTATATAACCTTATCGGGGTTCTGGGGGGTGAGGGAGACAGGATGGGCGCCAGGCTTCCTCTGTGTATATAACCTTATCGGGGTTCTGGGGGGTGAGGGAGACAGGATGGGCGCCAGGCTCCCTCTGTGTATATAACCTTATCGGGGTTCTGGGGGAGAGGGAGACAGGATGGGCGCAGGCTTCCTCTGTGTATATAACCTTATCGGGGTTCTGGGGGATGAGGGAGACAGGATGGGCGCCAGGCTTCCTCTGTGTATATAACCTTATTGGGGTTCTGGGGGGAGAGGGAGACAGGATGGGCGCCAGGCTTCCTCTGTGTATATAACCTTATCGGGGTTCTGGGGGAGAGGGAGACAGGATGGGCGCCAGGCTTCCTCTGTGTATATAACCTTATTGGGGTTCTGGGGGCAGAGGGAGACAGGATGGGTGCCAGGCTTCCTCTGTGTATATAACCTTATCGGGGTTCTGGGGGAGAGGGAGACAGGATGGGTGCCAGGCTTCCTCTGTGTATATAACCTTATCGGGGTTCTGGAGGAGAGGGAGACAGGATGGGCGCCAGGCTTCCTCTGTGTATATAACCTTATCGGGGTTCTGGGGGGGTGAGGGAGACAGGATGGGCGCCAGGCTTCCTCTGTGTATATAACCTTATCGGGGTTCTGGGGGGTGAGGGAGACAGGATGGGCGCCAGGCTTCCTCTGTGTATATAACCTTATCGGGGTTCTGGGGGGGTGAGGGAGACAGGATGGGCGCCAGGCTTCCTCTGTGTATATAACCTTATCGGGGTTCTGGGGGGGTGAGGGAGACAGGATGGGCGCCAGGCTTCCTCTGTGTATATAACCTTATCGGGGTTCTGGGGGAGAGGGAGACAGGATGGGCGCAGGCTTCCTCTGTGTATATAACCTTATCGGGGTTCTGGGGGAGAGGGAGACAGGATGGGCGCCAGGCTTCCTCTGTGTATATAACCTTATCGGGGTTCTGGGGGAGAGGGAGACAGGATGGGCGCAGGCTTCCTCTGTGTATATAACCTTATCGGGGTTCTGGGGGAGAGGGAGAAAGGATGGGTGCAGGCTTCCTCTGTGTATATAACCTTATCGGGGTTCTGGGGGAGAGGGAGACAGGATGGGCGCCAGGCTTCCTCTGTGTATATAACCTTATCGGGGTTCTGGGGGAGAGGGAGACAGGATGGGCGCCAGGCTTCCTCTGTGTATATAACCTTATCGGGGTTCTGGGGGAGAGGGAGAAAGGATGGGTGCAGGCTTCCTCTGTGTATATAACCTTATCGGGGTTCTGGGGGAGAGGGAGACAGGATGGGCGCCTGGCTTCCTCTGTGTATATAACCTTATCGGGGTTCTGGGGGGGTGAGGGAGACAGGATGGGCGCCAGGCTTCCTCTGTGTATATAACCTTATCGGGGTTCTGGGGGGGTGAGGGAGACAGGATGGGCGCAGGCTTCCTCTGTGTATATAACCTTATCGGGGTTCTGGGGGGTGAGGGAGACAGGATGGGCGCCAGGCTTCCTCTGTGTATATAACCTTATCGGGGTTCTGGGGGGGTGAGGGAGACAGGATGGGCGCCAGGCTTCCTCTGTGTATATAACCTTATCGGGGTTCTGGGAGATGAGGGAGACAGGATGGGCGCCAGGCTTCCTCTGTGTATATAACCTTATCGGGGTTCTGGGGGAGAGGGAGACAGGATGGGCGCAGGCTTCCTCTGTGTATATAACCTTATCGGGGTTCTGGGGGTGAGGGAGACAGGATGGGCGCCAGGCTTCCTCTGTGTATATAACCTTATCGGGGTTCTGGGGGGTGAGGGAGACAGGATGGGTGCCAGGCTTCCTCTGTGTATATAACCTTATCGGGGTTCTGGGGGAGACGGAGACAGGATGGGCGTAGGCTTCCTCTGTGTATATAACCTTATCGGGGTTCTGGGGGAGAGGGAGACAGGATGGGCGCCAGGCTTCCTCTGTGTATATAACCTTATCGGGGTTCTGGGGGGTGAGGGAGACAGGATGGGCGCCAGGCTTCCTCTGTGTATATAACCTTATCGGGGTTCTGGGGGAGACGGAGACAGGATGGGCGCCAGGCTTCCTCTGTGTATATAACCTTATCGGGGTTCTGGGGGGAGAGGGAGACAGGATGGGTGCCAGGCTTCCTCTGTGTATATAACCTTATCGGGGTTCTGGGGGAGACGGAGACAGGATGGGCGTAGGCTTCCTCTGTGTATATAACCTTATCGGGGTTCTGGGGGAGAGGGAGACAGGATGGGCGCCAGGCTTCCTCTGTGTATATAACCTTATCGGGGTTCTGGGGGGTGAGGGAGACAGGATGGGCGCCAGGCTTCCTCTGTGTATATAACCTTATCGGGGTTCTGGGGGAGACGGAGACAGGATGGGCGCCAGGCTTCCTCTGTGTATATAACCTTATCGGGGTTCTGGGGGGTGAGGGAGACAGGATGGGCGCAGGCTTCCTCTGTGTATATAACCTTATCGGGGTTCTGGGGGAGAGGGAGACAGGATGGGCGCAGGCTTCCTCTGTGTATATAACCTTATCGGGGTTCTGGGGGGTGAGGGAGACAGGATGGGCGCCAGGCTTCCTCTGTGTATATAACCTTATCGGGGTTCTGGGGGAGAGGGAGACAGGATGGGCGCCAGGCTTCCTCTGTGTATATAACCTTATCGGGGTTCTGGGGGGAGAGGGAGACAGGATGGGTGCCAGGCTTCCTCTGTGTATATAACCTTATCGGGGTTCTGGGGGGAGAGGGAGACAGGATGGGTGCCAGGCTTCCTCTGTGTATATAACCTTATCGGGGTTCTGGGGGGTGAGGGAGACAGGATGGGCGCCAGGCTTCCTCTGTGTATATAACCTTATCGGGGTTCTGAGGGAGACAGGATGGGCGCCAGGCTTCCTCTGTGTATATAACCTTATCGGGGTTCTGGGGGGTGAGGGAGACAGGATGGGCGCAGGCTTCCTCTGTGTATATAACCTTATTGGGGTGCTGGGTCCGTGCAGCTGGGGGGTGAGGGAGAAAGGATGGGTGCAGGCTTCCTCTGTGTATATAACCTTATTGGGGTGCTGGGTCCGTGCAGCTGGGGGGTGAGGGAGACAGGATGGGTGCCAGGCTTCCTCTGTGTATATAACCTTATCGGGGTTCTGAGGGAGAGGGAGACAGGATGGGCGCCAGGCTTCCTCTGTGTATATAACCTTATCGGGGTTCTGGGGGAGAGGGAGACAGGATGGGCGCCAGGCTTCCTCTGTGTATATAACCTTATCGGGGTTCTGGGGGAGAGGGAGAAAGGATGGGTGCAGGCTTCCTCTGTGTATATAACCTTATTGGGGTGCTGGGTCCGTGCAGCTGGGGGGTGAGGGAGACAGGATGGGCGCCAGGCTTCCTCTGTGTATATAACCTTATTGGGGTTCTGGGGGATGAGGGAGAAAGGATGGGTGCAGGCTTCCTCTGTGTATATAACCTTATTGGGGTGCTGGGTCCGTGCAGCTGGGGGGTGAGGGAGACAGGATGGGCGCCAGGCTTCCTCTGTGTATATAACCTTATTGGGGTTCTGGGGGATGAGGGAGAAAGGATGGGTGCAGGCTTCCTCTGTGTATATAACCTTATTGGGGTGCTGGGTCCGTGCAGCTGGGGGGTGAGGGAGACAGGATGGGCGCCAGGCTTCCTCTGTGTATATAACCTTATTGGGGTGCTGGGTCCGTGCAGCTGGGGGGTGAGGGAGACGGGATGGGTGCCAGGCTTCCTCTGTGTATATAACCTTATTGGGGTGCTGGGTCCGTGCAGCTGGGGGGTGAGTGAGACGGGATGGGCGCCAGCAACTTTGTAGTTATGAACACGATTGAATTTATTAGCAGGTTCTTAGATACACAAGTTCCCCAGATGCATTCCTGGGGAGGTGCAGATTTATACCCAGCGGTAGGGGGATAGAGACACCTCCCTGCTGGGAGCCTGTACTTATATCCCTCATCTTTCTAGGGAGCCTGACTACAAGGGCACGTCCCTATCTGAGAATATAAGAACAGGGCCACCTACCCGTTCCTAACTACTTACAGAGCTCTACACAGTGACACCCCTCTGTTGCTCTCCCCCTGGGGTTTGAGGGTGGAGTTCTTCTCTCCTATTTATAAGCTCTCTCCCACTCCCTGTCTCGGGGCGGAAATGGGGCGGGGCTAGGCCTCTGCTGAGTCGCCCTAGACCAGGTGACCCATCAGCATATTTCGGAAGCAGGGTGTGGCTTTGCAACATACTATCTAAAGCGGCAGGTGTTCAATATCCAACTCCTTCAAACCCCTGAACCCCTTACACCCACATGGTAATCCCAAAGGGAGGGGTTACAGAAGGAAAAAGAGGAATGCAGTGTTTCTGCTTTAACCGGCGGCGGGCCGCGTCTGCAGCAGCGCTGGCGTTACACTTGGAGACTCTCCCCTTCATGACAGAGACACTTTCTCTTTAATGTGTTTTTAATGCAGGTGCACATTTTGCTGCCATTTCCTGCCGTGGGGATTAGACGGGCCAGGTCTCCACCATTGGTGTGATCGGCTTTTAATGCTCTCAGGAAGATTGCTAATACTCTGTCATTACGCGATGGATGGAGGCAGACCGATAATATATTCCTTGAACGCGGGCAGAACCTTGTGTTGAGCTGTCAACTGCGGGGATTTAAACATTTCAAATGTAATCTGTTGAACGTCGAGGGGAAAAAAACTGCTACATCTGTTTTTTTTATTTTATTTTGTTCCCCGTCTGTGAGTGTTTTAGGGATTCATCCAGAACAGCTTATGTTTGAAAGGGAAAATCTATTTCAACACACATCAATGTAGCATATTTCCTAATTACAGCAGTTTCGCGGCAGAAGGATCGGTGTCGGCCGGTCCCTTACAGGATGAGGTGGAGAGGTCAAAGCCTTTGTTACCTATGGTCAATCCAGGTGGCTCCTTAAGCCACAGGGTGGCATAGTGATACAGGAGGAAGCGGTCACCCACCTGCACCGGGCCTCAGACCGCAGGCGCAGTTGAACTAAACTTGTTGAACTAGTAGTTGACTGTTATATAGAGAGAACTTCTGTCCCTACAAGAGTATATATCACATCACTGGATAGTACAGTTACACTGCTGGCAAAATAACATATTGGTCTATCCAGAATGCCCCTGTGCTACATTGTAATTCCGATTACAGGAGCACCATCTCTACTGATGAAGGGTTGGTTTGACGACCAGAAATGGCTGGTGGCAGCTACCTAGGGTGAGATGTTCTTCAACAGACCGATGTTGGCAGCATTGGCCCAAAGTGCATCTCCTCTTAACATCGTGTACGTGCTATTTTTGAAAGACATTCTCCTTTTTCCCCTCGCGTTGTGTTTTACCTCTTGGAAGAAATGTCTTCATGTGACAGACGGCCAACACGTTACAAAGCACCGTTCTCTGTCAGTCCCAACTTTTCTATAATCCTCGTGTTAACTTTTCCATGTTAGCTGCCTGAACTATCCGTCCTTTCACATGTATAAATCTCCCCTCTCCGTAGACATCGAGGGGTGGAGGTAGCAGCCTGTTCTTGCAGAATACTGTGTCATTTTTGAAGTTCTTAAACACATGTATTCCACAAACCCCACGCACCTAATCCCTACTCTGTGGAAACCAATTCACTCGGGTCTGGTTTACCAGTTTTCCATCTCCGCAACAAATCAGGATCGTTTGACCATTAGTTACTTTAAGTCTTTTAAATTCCAACATCTGGGAATGCAATTGCTACCTTAAAACAAATTGTTAAACCCATGATGGTTATACACCACTCTAATGGCTTCAGCAGACTGTCTGTCGCTGGTGTCTGTATGCATTGGGGCAGAGTAAAGGGGTTTACCTTAGGTGACCAGACAATGTATTGTTTGTGTGATGAAGTCCAGTGCACATTTGATTAAAGCGGCACCCTTCCTTTATCTTGTTTCCTTTAAGTAGGGGTACGACGCGTTCCATTGTCTGTCTGTTTTGTTACATGACTTTTGGGCGAGTGGTAAGTTCACGCCCGAGTGTAAATCACGCTCATATATACAGTGACTTAGAAAATGGGATATCCGTATCTTATTGCCTTCCCATAACTGATGTATTGTCATAACAAGCGCAGATATAACTTGGCGCAGTGAGGATCACCACGTGAGGCAAGAGTGGTTTACACCCGGAGACCATAATCCAGTTATGTCATGGAATTTGTTTCTGAGATCGCGGTGTATTTCGGTTATACAATGGCACATCTTGTGTTGTGTATTCAGAAGGTGAAACTTCTGCACAGAAAGTCCTGTTCTTGGCTTCCTAGATGAAGCATAGTAATCTATATCTATACCCGTTGGTGGCACAGCATCTTCTTGTAGCGCTCTGTTGCTCTCACGTATGTTTCTTGTGCCATGTTATATCCTGAGCCCGGTGCTAAATCCTTACATTGTACAATGAAGAGATGAATGGAACAGGTGCAATACAGAGAGAAAATAAATGTATGGTTCCCCCTAGTAACACTGCAAGGAAGGTCGTTTGGTTCCACGGGAGTGGACAGTACTAATTTTGGAAGTCTTTCTATCCTATCAGACCCCCTTCCTACCAAGCTCAGTGATAATCATTTACTTTACAGTACTTCACACTTCTATTGGGTACAATTTGTACTATTATAAAATATAATTTGTAGGTTGTGGCCCAAGGATTAAGGCGTCCTAAAATGTAGGGAATCTTGGGTCTGTGTATCTACCCCAGAAGAATAGAAGGCTTGCTGGGGTTTGTCCATGTCCTGTTTTTAGGCGACAGATACCAGCTGTAAAACTTCTGTCTCGTGTATTTCACTTGCCTCTTCTCGACCCGTTCCACCAGCTCTGTAATTTTGCCTCCACAAATACATATTGATCTGCCTGCTGATCCTGCCCCTTCCTTGCTCTTCAGATGGATACTCCTAATTATAGTGACACGCTGTCTCTTGTGGGGATGAAGCTGTCCTAAACCATTTAATCCCATTAAGAGATAACACCTATGCCCTTTTCACAGCATTTCACAGAGCTGTGCGCTTGAATTCCCTGTTGTATTCGGCTCATGTTCAGCTCTGGAAAGAAACGCCAAATCAGTTTGGTTCATTATATTTCAAACTGTTTATTACGAGCTTTTTAAAAGATTTTGTGTGTGTCGCGCACACACACACACACACACACACACACACACACACGTATTCTCATCCAAATGATACTCTTTAATAACTGATAACTATATTAAAAGTAAAACAAAACCTAGGTTTTAAACTTCAACTTGTTGCCTTTCAAACCTCATATCCCACATCGGTATCCGCAGGGGGAGAACCGTTATAGGCAACGGTATAGGAATACCTAGTGCCGGCAAAGCCGAATACACCAGGATCACTGAGAAGAAAGTGGAGATCTTCACCGTGTCATAATAAGTTTATTATAGGCTGACATCCTGTTAAACTGCTTCAGGAATGCAGCCGGCCTGCACGTATGATGAGCATACTGTGGGCGGTGCTGATCCACTTACCCTGATGGGATTAGATAATCGTGCTCAGGTGCAGCAGTCCCGCACAGCCGGTCCTGGGTTACACGGCCTGTCCTTCCTCTGTGCGTTACTTATATCACATATAACCAGGTGTGGGCGGTGTGAATGCTGCATTCCTACCTGTGAGCTGATAAAGTGCATGCATCTCCACCCTCCTGTCTTTTTGCAGCTCTTTTTAGCAATCCCAGCCCTTTTTAATTCTGTAGGTATCAGTTGCTTACAATTTTGCCTCACTGGGAGGTTAAAATGGCCACTGATATTCACTCATTGACACGAGGTTGCCATGGTAACCGCTGATGCCCGTGAACCCTCAGCAGTTCATGTTCTGCTTATCTATTTCTATCAGGGTATGTTATAACTTCATTTCGGTTTTTATGGGGCTGGTGCTTTAAGTTTTGGGACCGCATAGAATGCGTCCAAGGATACTGGAAGCGTGTAGGGGTGTGCTGGCAGCACCATTAATAACCCTATATACACAAAATGAAAATGTATAACTGCTGAAGAGGCGACTACAGGCCGGTGAGTCTGATCAGTACTAGTGACTTACATGGAAACCTCGCTGATAGAAATTAGGTGAACAGTGTAACAAAGTAATGCGGAAAGGTGTTGGGGTGTATAGGGAGAGGTATTAGCAGTAGGATATGGGGTGTATAGGGAGAGGTATTAGCAGCGGGATGTTGGGGTGTATAGGGAGAGGTATTAGCAGCAGGATGTTAGGGTGTATAGGGAGAGGTATTAGCAGCACAATGTTAGGGTGTATTGGCAGCGGGATGCTGGGGTGTATAGGGAGAGGTATTGGCTGCATGGTGTTGGGAGAGGTATTAGCAGCGAGGTGTTGGGGTGTATAGGGAGAGATATTAGCAGCACAATGTTAGGGTGTATAGGGAGAGGTTATAGCAGCGGGATGTTGGGGTGTGTAGAGAGAGGTGTTGGGGTGTATAGGGAGCGGTATTAGCAGCGAGGTGTTGGGGTGTATAGGGAGAGGTATTAGCAGCGGGATGTTGGGGTGTATAGAGAGAGGTATTGGCTGCATGGTGTTGGGGTGTATAGGGAGAGGTATTAGCAGCGGGGTGTTAGGATGTATAGGGAGAGGTATTAGCAGCAGGATGTTGGGGTGTATAGGGAGGTATTAGCAGCAGGATGTTAGGGAGTATAGGGAGAGGTATTGGCAGCGGGGTGTTGGGGTGTATAGGGAGAGGTATTAGTAGCAGGATTTTGGGGTGTATAGGGAGAGGTATTAGCAGCGGGGGTGTTAGGGTGTATAGGGAGAGGTATTAGCAGCGGGGTGTTAGGGTGTATAGGGAGAGGTATTAGCAGCGGGATGTTGGGGTGTATAGGGAGAGGTATTGGCAGCGGGATGTTGGGGTGTATAGGGAGAGGTATTGGCTGCATGGTGTTGGGGGGTATAGGGAGAGGTATTAGCAGCGGGATGTTGGGGTGTATAGGGAGAGGTATTGGCAGCGGGATGTTGTGGTGTATAGGGAGAGGTATTGGCTGCATGGTGTTGGGGTGTATAGGGAGAGGTATTGGCTGCATGGTGTTGGGGTGTATAGGGAGAGGTATTAGCACAGAAGTACTTCACGGAGAAGGTGGTGGATCTGTGGAATAGTCTCCCAGCAGAGGTGGTAGATAATATTACAGGACAGGAATTTAATGGTTGGGATAAGCCTAAGGCTTCATCCTAAATACAAAACAAAGGGATTAAATAGTCCGAGGTTTTACAATCGAGAGGAAAATGGTGACGCCCAGTGAGCTGTGGGGTTCTTATCTGCCCCACAAAATGTTTGTTTCCCTTTCATTTGTCCTCCGCTGTTATTTCCCTGGGTGAACGCTTCAATTCGTGGCATGTGGGGTATTTAGTGTATCTGGCACCTTCTCTTCCCCTCCCCCCCCCCCCACTGAACCTGTGTTGAAGGGATAAGGGAGATTCCTAAATGCCCGCAGCTTGTTTTCCTTAATGGCGACGTTCCCAGAAACTGGATGAATCTTCGGGATGCAGAGACGGGGAAAATTCTGTGGCAGGGAACCGAGGATCTGTCTATTCCAGGGGTTGAACACGAAGGTACCGTCTGGGTTTTATTCACTGCCTCTACCACCGCGATCCGTGTGCCGCCTTCTACACTGCATGACAAACCTTCACATTGTAACTAGGCCAGGGGTTCTCAGCCCCCCCCTCCCCCAGCACTCTCCCACATTCGGTCTCCGTTCTGCGCATGCGCTACGTCTCTCCACCTCCCTTATTACTTCCTCTCATTCCCGCCCACGAGACTGCACCCCAACTCTGGAATTGTCCCCCCACGCACAATCGCACTCTCCCGTACCATGCATGCCTCCATACATACAAACCTCCCTTACAGACGCACTGTATCCAACACTCTCTCCTGGCTTCTCTCTCTCTCTCTTACTTTCTAACTCCGTCCCGGTGACGGCCAAACCCTGGCTAGGAAACTCGCACATTGGGGCGGACTCGTCTTTCCTAATGTCTGTTTACCTTAACATACATGTGCTCTTTAGTCATACAATGTTATCGTCCTCCCTCCCACATTGTACTGCACTGCAGAATATGTTGGCGCTATCCAAACAAAAGATGATCTATCTTTCAAACCTGTATTGTACATCCCTAGTATTGATTGTAGTATTTGAATCCGAATCAATTTATGCAGAAAACGGTTAAAAATATAAATAAGAGCGCATTTTTTGTCATATTCCTTTAGACAATCATAATAAGCATTTATCAAGTGGGCACTTTTATTGGTAAATGCAGAATATTAACCATAAGCTGCAAGCAAACGCTGCAACATCACAAAGCAAGAACTTGATAAAAGGTGACATTAAATAACCCCACAGCAGGGGCGACAAACTCCAGTCCACAAGGGCCACCAACGGGTCAGGATTTAAGAATATCCCTGCTTCAGCACCTTGCCTGTTGGTGGCCCTTGGACTGGAGTTGGCTGCTCTAAAGCAACATCCACTTGTTAGACGGCTGAGTGAATTTCTGCGCTCTGTGTTTTTAACTGGAACCGTCTCCGGTGTTGTGTGCAAATCGCGCCCCTGGTGGTGAGGGAGGAGAATGCGCTCCCACGTAACCTCTTCCCCCTGTGCCTCTGCAGCTCGAGTACCCAAGAAAATCTTAAAGTGCAAGGCCGTGTCCCGAGAACTGAACTTCTCCTCCGCGGAACAGATGGAGAAATTCCGGCTAGAACAGAAAGTCTATTTCAAAGGGCAGTGTCTAGAAGGTAAGAGGCATTGTCGCTAGGAGTGCACGCGGCAGGACGCGCGCACGCGGCAGGATGCGCACACGCGGCAGGACGCGCGCACGCGGCAGGATGCGCACACGCGACAGGGCGCGCACTCAGGCTGCTGCCGACCTATCTTTATTCTCTTATTAGACATTCCCTTTGCTGCCAGGGAGGCCAGTAACACCTGTATGCCTGCGCTTTTTAACCCTTTGAGTGCTGCCCACGTCATGGGTGGGGGAGAGGCAGTGTAGCAGTATTTCCTAAAGTATTCAAAGGTGTTGGAGCAGAGGCGGCCAACTCCAGTCCTCAAAGGCCACCAACAGGTAAGGTTTTAAGGCTATCCCTGCTTCACAGGTATCTGTCAATGACTGAGCCACCTGTGCTGAAGCAGGGATACTCTTAAAACCTTGTTGTTGGCCCTTGAGGACAGGAGTTAGCCACTCCTGTTATAGAGGAATGGCCTACTTGACACGGGGCATCAGCCATTAGATAATAGCTCAGGGATTCCTTCTGTGATTTCCCAGAATTCCCTGGTATCTGTTTCTCCTGTGTCTTCTAAAACTCTTCCAGAAGCTTGGGGGGGGGGGAGGGGGGTTGCATGAACACTGGGAGAGTATATAGAGAGTTATCCCCACCTAAAATTGAAAGGGTAAGGTCCCCTCATGGCTGGTGTTTTCTCCCACAAAATACCAGAATTTGTCTGGGGTATAGTTTTTTCCCGTGGGTATTTAATATGGCTGCCACTGGAAATGGAATATATGAAGGCCACACAAAGTTTTATACATTCTGAGATCGGTGAACACGACGGAGATAAGAGCCCGCTAATTCCAGTTTGACTAAATCTCTGCATACTCGTACTGTTACTGGTGTTGGGTGTTGTCTGTGTTCTGTGCTTACATCCTGCTCATCCAGTCACTTGACTTTGTCTGAAAAGGTTTATTGCATTTTCTTAGCATATCAACTTACATCTCTGTAGAATGAAACCATAAATAGATTTTAAACTGTGCAGGTTTTGCTGGAAAACAGCGCGTGCGATTTTGTCCGGGTTTACATTCAGATGATCATTGTCACTTAAACATTTCTTCAGCAAACGCCCTTGGTGCTGAAAGGGTTAACCCTTGGGAGTGTGCATCTTCTTTTCTCTGCTGGACCTTGCACTGATACCCTCACCCGGCAGCAGGGAACTCTGGGAGTTGTAGTCTGGCTGCCCTGCTGGTAGTGTACAATTACAGACCGGATACAACGCCCTCCACCGCGCGCTTAGCGAAACGAGGTGCTTTCTAAATGGGGTGTCCGTACCGGTCTTAATAGAATCCAAAATATATAGCGCTTTCAAGTCGCTGTATACAAGAATATTTGGGTCTGTGGTCATGTGCCACCGATGCCACGCCAGAGGGTTTCCCCTTATCTTGTCTCGGACGCTCATGCATTATTTTATAAATGACAGCAAAGCCGAATTATCCCATCGAATGTGAAACTCTCCATTCTTAGAGCACATCGAAATATATAAACATCCGGTGACATTACTTAGTTTGAAATGTGTAAAATAAAGACAACAGATAAACCTATTGCATGCGAGCCCGTTCCGCAGTGTTTATAACGGGCCTTGCATGGGGGGTGTACAAGCTGGAGATATCAGTCGGTGGATGCTGGTAACGTGGGACTCCCACCTCTAAGGTCGGCCACATTATTGGTATCACTAATGCTCAGCGGCTCGGTAAGATCTCCAGCACGGCGCTTGCACCCGGCGTTACGGTGAGCGCGCTCCTCTTGCTTTGCAGAGTGGTTCTTCGAGTTCGGCTTTGTGATCCCCAATTCCATGAACACCTGGCAGTCCCTGATAGAGGCCGCCCCCGAGTCTCAGATGATGCCGGCTAACGTTTTAACGTAAGTCCCTGAGAGTGAGGAAACCTCAAGAGGTGAGCAGGACCCATGGCCCATCCAGGGCTTCCGGAGATCTACGTCGGGGGTGGACAACTCCGGTTCTCAAGGGCCACTAACAGGTCAGGTTTTCAGGATATCACTGATTGAGCCACCTGTGCTGAAGCAGGGATATCCTGAAACCCTGACCTGTTGGTGGCCCTTGAGGATGGAGTTACCCAGCCCTGGTGTATGTGATCTCTCTGTGACCCAGGCAGACGGAAGCTGCGGGCTGTTCTGTAGCGTGACGATGACTGAGACTGGGGAGGTTTGAGGCCCTTTCACGTGGTTCCTAGCACCTTACAGCCCGACTTGGGACCAGATTAAACTGACACTGTAATGAGAAATAATCAGGCAAGCATCAATATGTACAAATGTGTTTTTAAAATATATCCCGTAAACATTTTGTACCGTTGAGGGTAGATTTTGCTGCCATCATCTGTACCTTTCTCCTTGTCTTTTGTAGTTGGTCACTGCCATGCAGGGAGTGTGCATAACGGAGTATCTCACAGGGGTAGAGAGAACCTGGCCCTTGAGAACAATTAAAACATTTGAGACCAGCCAATGATTTCAGAATACTTACACTTGACCCTTCATTATAATTTGTGTGGGTGTCCCTCATTTAATGTTACCATATAAACCAGTCCCTGCTTTCTGTTTCACACCATTGGGGGCGAGATGCCTGATTTTGATTGGTTACTTTTACTTCCTGGTCATTTCAATGCTCTTTTATCACTTCCTTTCCAGCGGTAATGTCATCATAGAAACCAAGTTCTACGACGACGTCCTCCTCGTCAGCACATCCCGGGTCCGACTCTTCTATGTGTGAAGGGGGAGGAGTTTCTGCTTTTTTTGGGGGGGGGGAGGGGGTTCTTCTATTTTTACACAAGTCTTCTCTCCTGTTGGAAAAAGACTTCCTTGGCGGCCAGTGACGTTTGTATCGGGGCCCCATCCCGAGCTGAAGAGGGGAGCCATTTAACGCAGGCATGAGAGCCTCGATCACACCTCCTCCTCCTCCTCGCATGTCTCTGATCTGCACAGCTGACGGTTACAGACCGGTCTTGCACTGAGCGTTAAATACATTGATCCCCCGTTTGCGCCGACGACAGAGAAACCAGCAGAGCAAAGCCGGCGCCCTGGTCCCACAGCTCCGCTGAAGCACAGGGATATCCACTTGGCAGAGATGCCCCCAACACATTTTAGTTTGTTACATGCCCGTTTGGCAGGGAAGGGGTTAATGTAGTAATGCCCTGCCTGTGGTTGATGTTTCACCCTCCTCGCCTCCCCCCATCCTTCCGCCTGGGCGGGTATCGGAACGCTCACAAGCGGTGCATGGCTGTGTGCTGCAGGGGGGAGGGGAGGTGCATATTGAATCGGGGGCATTCGTGGTGAAGTCCCGCTTAGACCTTAGAAATTGCCGTTACGCGCTCTTGCTCCTCTTAAACAAATCCATCTTTTTCTTTAAATGTATCCGCACGTTGTATATTTGGGAGAGTTAATAGAGACATTTAGTTGCAGGGGCTCAAATACGGCCACCATTATTTTAAATGGCTTTAAAATCCGTTCTGATCCGTGCACCGTTGGGATCATTGCATCACCTGTTCCTCTGTGAGACATGAGACCCCTGTCTATCATGTTAAGTGCTTTGTGCTTTCCCCTGGCCCTACATTCCCACAGCTATGACTTTTTTCATAATTAAGGAAATATTTAGAAGTAGTTGCCTCATGGCTGAGCGCTTTAAATTAATTTTAAGCCCAATATTTGATGCCAAGCCAAGTGTGAGGGGGAAGAGAAAGAGGATGCGTGTGTGCGCGCTTGAGCACCTGTGGGGGGGAAGGGGATGCGTGCTTGTGTGTGGGGGGGGGGGGGGGAGAAGATGTGCACGTGTGAGGTTGAGGAGGGGGGGGGGGAAGGATACACACCTGTGTGAGGGTGAGATGCGCATTAAAGTGGAGCCTTGACAATGAATATTTTATGGATGACCTGTAACCTGTGTATATACATCTAGGTATGTATGTGGTGTATATGTATAGGGCATAGTAGGTGACATGTATGTACAGGGCTTAGTAGGGGCGTGAGCTATGTATGATGGATGTACAGGGCATATTAGGGGTGCCCTTTTTGCTGTCTCATCTGTCTGCACCTCATTGCTTTATATTCTCACTCTTCCCCAGAGACCTCAGGTTGCTGGTTTTGCTGGGTTTAGTGGAAGAGTCAACATTATATTGTTTATACAACACCCTCCCTCATACATTCTCTTAATGCAGTCGGGTTTTCTTTGCTTCATGTAGTTGTAATTGAATGTTTTCTCAGCTGGAGAACAGTCAGACCTGACCGTTTCATCTTCTTCCTCCGGCTCTTATAATTTGCAGCATGAAACCTTCAGCGAAGTAAAATCTAATGAGGATTGGAAGACACAGCTGTGTGAGTTTGTTCCCGAAATGTATACAAAGTATAAAGTGAAAGTAGTGTCACTAATAAGGACTTTGTCACCTTTCCTGGCTCACATCTGTACAATAAACAAACGTTCTTTTTTAGTAAAAACACTTTATCTAACATGAGCTAAAAGCTAGTGATTAGAATGAGTCACCTCGTTTTCAAAACCAGATGTAGACATTTTTGAGTAAACCATCTTTCCTGGTAATTTCTTGGTACAAGTTGCATCACCAACACTGTTATTTGTATGGCAGATTCCAAATCGAGCAACCAATCCAGAACTTTCAATACCTTTTTAGGGGTTAATTCTGTACCCGAAGTTAATAAGGCAATTCTCGGCTAAAATTCCCCCTCGTCTGCTTACCCCCCCAATTAATATATATTAACATTTTCGCTAATTTCCAGTGTTTCTCTCATCCTAGAGGTTTCACATCAGGGATCCCTTCTCCCCCGTTCACCCTCCGGTACCAGGAGCTCAGCCTGCAAGGAATGCATAGATAATACCAAATATCCGGTACCTCCTGCCCTGCCCCCCCCCCCCCATGTCCACTTTGTTACTTTGCACATTCCTTCTGTTGTGCGTTCTGTCCCACATTCGCCCACCTCTGAACTGCGAGGCTTGTAAAATAGACGTTCTGTCTTATACCCGACTGTGATAATAAAACCGATTTGTAAAACAAGCTGATCTGGGTCTTCATTCACTGCCCTGTATATTAGTGTGACAAGGAAAGGCGGGATCTGCAAGAGAGGAAACTGCATTCTGAGCAAAAAACAGCAATTCCTGCTAGTTTCTCTGACAGGGGCGGCCATCTCCACTCGTAAGGGTCACCAACAGGTCCAGTTTTAGGGATATCCCTGCTTCAGTACAGGTGGCTCGACTGAGCCACCTGTACTGAAGCACCTGACCTGTTGGTGGCCCTTGAGGACTTGAGTTAACCACCCCTGCCCTAAAGCAAGAATTGACATGTTTAGAAGGCCGAGTGAATTTCTATGCTCAGTATGTTTAACCAGCAAATGTGCAAATCGCGCCCCTGGTGGCGAGTGTGGAGAATGCATTAAACTGACAAATCATCTGTGAGAACGAGTACAGTCCATTTGATTTCATATGCTTGTGTTCTGCTGCCCTCATGTGGCCTAATTATAGCACTGCAGCTTATGAAAAACAATGACTTGTTTGGGGAGAAAGGTACATTTATTTTTAATTACATGGTCATTGAATGGAAGGATATAACATTGCATAAATAAATCTAATACAAATCCCACGTGTGAGCACAGCTACACGTCTGCGACAGGTCTGCAAACCTCCCCTTCGCCATTATCTCTTAGTATACACTGCTTCTACTGCAGCCAGGGATTCTGGGTAATGGCATATGCAAATGCACACACAGTGTCAATCTACAAGTTCCACAAACCAGTGTGGAATGCGTAAATAAAAAAACACAGTCTGAGGTTATTTTGAAACAGAATAACACGTGAATTTATTCAAGTCAAGTGCACAACGGAGACAGCTTCAAAACAAAAGCTCTCTAAATAATAACACGATATGCCATATATTTATACCCTAAATCCTAAAGCTCCACCCCTTAATGGGGGGGCTTGCACGTCACTAAACATTACCTCATTTTGTAATACATAACAATATTAAAGTTGATGTCATTTTGTAATACATAACAATATTGTATAACTACCTGTCAGCTAGAAACCATTCTGGGGTTAAATGGGATGTGCCTATTCTGTCGCCTAGCAATATGTTATGAGAATAAATTCTACTACAAGAATCTAAGCTTATCTCATGGGTTCTCATAACTTTTAGCCTGTTTACACTTTCAATTTGAAGCTGATTGGATGAGGAAGAGTCAATAAATTTAGCTAGGAGCGAAAAAATTCCATTCCTCTGCTTCACACATTTGTTTATACAGAAATGAAACACAGAAATTAGACTCACAAAGACAAGACAAGATGGCGGATTGAAATATTTAAAACCAGAGACATAACATAAAACACAGACAAAGCTCAGTGCACATCCAGAAAAACTTATATACGGTACAGTGCACAAACAAATATAAAGTCCCCAGCGCTATAAGTCCAAGATACCGTGACCTTAAAGGAAGTCTCTGATCTTTCAAGATTTTAGTTGGGCTTGATAAAGATGTTTCAGATGGGACGGTGTCTTTGATGTAGATGATTACACCTTCTGAAATATAGATGACAGACACACCTGATTGCGCAGCGTATTTCTACAATCAGATCCCTATCTAGGATAATACAGAATCTTACTCACATAAGTTACATCTGTATGTTCATTGGAGAGAATCTGTGGTGGCTCCCCTTCTCCTCTGTTCCTCTCACGAACCCCCGTGTGGAGACAGCTTACTGGGATCAATCACAGTCCTCGATGACGTCAGGGATAGATCCGTTGCGACACCCCCACCGACGTGAGATAAGATGGGCACAATATGGTGTAGTATGCAATTACTTTATTGAGCTAAAACACTTAAACAATGCTTTAAAATACACTCACATGGTGCAATGTGGATGATACTCCGTGCTAATGCCGTCCGCAGCTTGCAAATCCTTCCAGCACAATGGGGAGGTACACTGCTCACAGACACGCTGTCGACTCGGCGTGTGACGTCAGTGATGCAGGAAACCCTCCTCGTGTCAGGACTACAGATGCTGCGATGGCTCAAATCACTAGGCTCCTCCTCCCTACGCGTTTCGTGACACGTGGTCACTTCGTCAGGGGATGGTGGAGCCTAGTCGCTGCTAACTTTTATGCAAACCCAAATGGAGAGAGACTCCTACTGGGGGTGGAGTTAAGCTTAACAATTTACCATGGAATGTCTGCTTGGTAGTGACCGCGCGACTGGGGTTTGTGTCCATGGCAACTCCAAACACAAAATCCCTCCTGCATAGATAGTTGAATTGATATACGAGTATCACAAATATTAGGAATAAAAGAAATAAAAATACAAATTACTTATCATTGGTCTTATACAATTCAAATATGATAAATTGTAATAATGAGACATCCACTAGAATTAATAAAATAATTAAAACACTGAAATTGATGTGGTTCATTTGACATACAAAAATTCCCACTAAATTGAATAAAATGATTTAAGAATCCTTCAGAAAGGCTGCAAGATCGAACTCAATGTTAAGTCCTAGGGGGGACAGGGTTTTGAGTGTGTAAATCCAATAACTCTCTCTTTTAGAAACTGTATTAAGCCTGTCCCCCCCACGCCAGTTACTTTTTGGATTGTCGATCCCTACACATACTAGACCTTCTGGATTCTGATTATGGTGTTGCCTGAAATGATTAGAGACACTGTGTGTCTCGAGGCCCCTCCTGATGTTATAAACGTGTTCCGCGAACCTCCGTTTGAGGGGTCTCCCCGTGCCACCCACATATTGCAGGCCGCACGGGCATTCCAGCAAATAGACACAGAAATTGGTTTTGCAGTTGATGAAAGTTTTTATGTTAAAGCTTTTGCCTGTCACATTAGATTTAAAAGTCTTTGTTTTTATACTGTGTTTACATCCGATACAGTTGGAGCATGTATAGTAGCCCTTGAGGTCACTAAGCCACGTTACATGGCGGTCTCTCAGGCAATCTATCGGGCAGCTGGGAGATAAGGAAGATTTTAGATTTTTAGCTCTTTTAAACACAATCTTAGGTTTAGTGGGGAGAATGCCCTTAAGGACTGGATCTCTTTGGAGAATACTCCAATGTTTATTCATGGTCTTCGAAATGATTGGGGCTATGCCACTATACTGTGTGATAAAAAACGGAAACTGGGCCCGACCATTATCGACTGTCTGCCCTTTTTCACACAGTAGTGACGCTCTGTCTATTCCATTGACCTCTTTAATTGCAAGGTCCAGTTCCTGCTTTTGGTACTCCCGTTCAATAAATTTAGTTCTCAAATCCCCAATTTGCTGGTGATACACAGAATTTTCTGAACAATTCCTCCTAATTCTAAGTGCTTGCCCCTTTGGGATATTACGCAACCAGTTGGGGTGGTGGTGGCTGGATGCCAATAGATACGTGTTGGCATCTACCTCCTTGTGGAAAGTTTTGGTATGGATGATGCCATTAACTACATACAGGGAAAGATCGAGAAAATTTATAGAAGTTCTATTCTGACTGAACGTGAACCTGAGATTCCGCGTATTATCATTCAAATACAGCTTAAACTGTTCAAGTTGATCTAATGACCCCCTCCAGACACACAGCACATCGTCGATATACCTTTTCCAGAGCACCAGGTTTGCACCGAATGGGTTGGAGGACCTGATATGGTCCTCCTCCCAGATGGACATAAACAAGTTAGCATAACTAGGTGCAAACCTGGTGCCCATGGCCGTGCCGCATGTCTGGAGGAAGAACTTATGGTCATGGCTGAAAAAATTATGCGTAAGGATGAATCTGATTCCATCCAGAATGAAGTGTTTCAATTTCTCGTCTACTCCAGCGTCCTGTTCGAGGACTCTTTTAATAGCATCTAGTCCCATCTGGTGATCTATCACCGTATATAACGAGACTACATCGCAGGTGACCCAACAGAAATCCTCCCCCCAAGTCAGATCTCGTACGAGATTCAGTACCTGCGATGTGTCTTTCAGATAGGACGGGATCTGCACTACATACTTTTGGAGTAGATAGTCTAAAAATTGGGAAAGGTTGGAGGTAAGGGAACGGATCCCAGAAATTATTGGGCGGCCGGGGGGTCTGGTGAGGCTCTTATGGATCTTCGGGATGAAATAGAACACTGGGATTCTTGGCTGTTCAATCATAAGGAACTCCATTTCTTTATTGCTAATAATATCATCCCGAAGACCCTGATCCATAAGAGCTGCCATTTCTTCTTTGAAAGAGTCGGTCGGGTTGGACTCTAATTCTCGATAGGTGGCACTGTCCCCCAGAATTCTAAGGGACTCCTCCCTATAATAAGAGGAGTTCATCACCACGACTCCTCTCCCTTTGTCTGCCGCTTTAATTACAATCTGCGAATTGGACTCAAGGGATTTTACTGCCACCTTTTCCTCCTTGCTAAGGTTTTGTTTACGGCATTTAAAATTAGTACTAGCTTCTTCTAAATCCGAAATAACCATTCTAAAAGAGAGAGTTATTGGATTTACACACTCAAAACCCTGTCCCCCCTAGGACTTAACATTGAGTTCGATCTTGCAGCCTTTCTGAAGGATTCTTAAATCATTTTATTCAATTTAGTGGGAATTTTTGTATGTCAAATGAACCACATCAATTTCAGTGTTTTAATTATTTTATTAATTCTAGTGGATGTCTCATTATTACAATTTATCATATTTGAATTGTATAAGACCAATGATAAGTAATTTGTATTTTTATTTCTTTTATTCCTAATATTTGTGATACTCGTATATCAATTCAACTATCTATGCAGGAGGGATTTTGTGTTTGGAGTTGCCATGGACACAAACCCCAGTCGCGCGGTCACTACCAAGCAGACATTCCATGGTAAATTGTTAAGCTTAACTCCACCCCCAGTAGGAGTCTCTCTCCATTTGGGTTTGCATAAAAGTTAGCAGCGACTAGGCTCCACCATCCCCTGACGAAGTGACCACGTGTCACGAAACGCGTAGGGAGGAGGAGCCTAGTGATTTGAGCCATCGCAGCATCTGTAGTCCTGACACGAGGAGGGTTTCCTGCATCACTGACGTCACACGCCGAGTCGACAGCGTGTCTGTGAGCAGTGTACCTCCCCATTGTGCTGGAAGGATTTGCAAGCTGCGGACGGCATTAGCGCGGAGTATCATCCACATTGCACCATGTGAGTGTATTTTAAAGCATTGTTTAAGTGTTTTAGCTCAATAAAGTAATTGCATACTACACCATATTGTGCCCATCTTATCTCACGTCGGTGGGGGTGTCGCAACGGATCTATCCCTGACGTCATCGAGGACTGTGATTGATCCCAGTAAGCTGTCTCCACACGGGGGTTCGTGAGAGGAACAGAGGAGAAGGGGAGCCACCACAGATTCTCTCCAATGAACATACAGATGTAACTTATGTGAGTAAGATTCTGTATTATCCTAGATAGGGATCTGATTGTAGAAATACGCTGCGCAATCAGGTGTGTCTGTCATCTATATTTCAGAAGGTGTAATCATCTACATCAAAGACACCGTCCCATCTGAAACATCTTTATCAAGCCCAACTACCATCTTGAAAGATCAGAGACTTCCTTTAAGGTCACGGTATCTTGGACTTATAGCGCTGGGGACTTTATATTTGTTTGTGCACTTTTGTTACCAGGTTTGGAATAGCCTGTTATTATTGTCACCAAGCTGCTTTTGCTATAGATTTTGTTCTCACTTTGATGTTTATAATGACACATATTGTTTAGCACATTATCGTTAGCACTTATTAATATTTTTTTAGTGTAGGTTAGCGCTTTTTGGAGGGGTTATTTTCTTTGTTTTGTTTATATACGGTACAGTGCCTAAATATACATGTATAAATAACTAATAAATAAAATGGTCTTTTAGTTTAACATTTTGGCCAAATTGTTGTAAGCCCTTGAGCCAAACTTCACGGCAGACCACGTTCAAGGGTCCCTACACTAATATAAATTCTTAATAACCTGTGCATTGCCAGGAAGAATGATTTATAATAAATCTGTCAATATGAGTTGCAAAAGTTCTAAGTCTGATTGAAGCTTTTATTAACCTGTACATTACCAGGAAAAGCACTCTGTAATAGATTTGTCACAATCACACTGCATGCAGGCAAGTTCCCCTGATAGTTGGAGATGCCATGGAGTGAGCTTTTAACCATTTAAATGTGGGAGGGAGTGAGCTTCAATTGGATAGGAGGTTGCCACCCTCCAAAACAGCCAAGACTAGCTGCACAAGAATTATAAAACATACAGAACAGAACAGAATTGCCATGCTCAGTAGCACTTCTCTGTGAAACTTATATGCTTATATATATGTTGTGGGTATTTTGGGGGTTCAATTTGAGCTTGTAGGTGTTCTGTATGTTTTATAATTCTTGTGCAGCTAGTCTTGGCTGTTTTGGAGGGTGGCAACCTCCTATCCAATTGAAGCTCACTCCCTCCCACATTTAAATGGTTAAAAGCTCACTCCATGGCATCTCCAACTATCAGGGGAACTTGCCTGCATGCAGTGTGATTGTGACAAATCTATTACAGAGTGCTTTTCCTGGTAATGTACAGGTTAATAAAAGCTTCAATCAGACTTAGAACTTTTGCAACTCATATTGACAGATTTATTATAAATCATTCTTCCTGGCAATGCACAGGTTATTAAGAATTTATATTAGTGTAGGGACCCTTGAACGTGGTCTGCCGTGAAGTTTGGCTCAAGGGCTTACAACAATTTGGCCAAAATGTTAAACTAAAAGACCATTTTATTTATTAGTTATTTATACATGTATATTTAGGCACTGTACCGTATATAAGTTTTTCTGGATGTGCACTGAGCTTTGTCTGTGTTTTATGTTATGTCTCTGGTTTTAAATATAAATTGCCATGCTCAGTAGCACTCCTCTGTGAAACTTATATGCTTATATATATGTTGTGGGTATTTTGGGGGTTCAATTTGAGCTTGTAGGTGTTCTGTACGGATTGAAATATTCACACAAAATGGCTTCATCCTAAATGCTGTTATGTTGTTATGCCAGACCCCCTAATGTCTCAACTTCGTCACCAGATACAAGGACAGGGGTCCTGCTGAATTACTATGGTGTGCTCCCCTCCCCCCAGTACAAGTGACAAATATAGCATGTTAACATAATATATACTGATTTCGGGAACAGATGGAAATAATCTCAGTAATATTACAGAACACAAATATAACAACCCCAAATGTGTATTGGTGTGGATAAATAAACATGGAAGTAGGATCGCCGACCCCTTTCTGGGGACACGGACAAATGATCAATATCATTTTGCGCGTTTTGTAACATGCTGACATAGTTATCTCTTACTTGGAAAAAAGTGAAGTCGACAAAAGTTTACAGCAGTTTAAAGTTATGGTTTGTGTTGCAGGAGTCACATCTGATCTAGTAACCAAAGACACAGTGAGAACACACAGCACTTAGAAATATGTCTATACCAGGAGTGGCCAACTCCAGTCCTCAAGGGCTACCACCAGGTCAGGATTTAAGGATATTCCTGCTTCAGCACAGGTGGCTCAATCAGTCTGAGTGATGTTGAAGGCAATATACTCACGTCCAAAGGACAAAATATTAGCTGCTGCATGCTTATCAGAAGAGTTTTTTTTATTTAGTGGTACGAGGCAGGGGTGACCTTTGTCACCTTTATTCAATAAAGAAATTGAGCCCATAGTACAATATTTGAGGGAAATAAACGGATTTGAAGGTATAAAAATAGGCACCACAAAGCAAAAAGGGCTATGTTCGAAGATGATATCTTGATTTTTATCTCTGAACCCAGTAAGAAGATAAGAGAAATACTAGGGGCAATCTAAGACAGAAAACAGGAATGTGTGTACATCATTAAACCAGATGATGATAGAGACTTTAAAAAACTGCCTTTAAATGTAACAAAAAAAACCCTTAAGAGAAACCTGGGTATCATGTTTGAACCAGATTTGGGAAAGCTACACCAAGAAAATATCATCCCTGCCCAGATGAGTTTACAATCTGTGCTGGTGGTGCCACCTGTGGGACTTGCCCATGTTCACAAGGAGCTGACACAGAATTGAACCAGGTCCCCTGATTCACACCCGATGTCATTGTTATCAGAGTCAGTGTCTGTACTCGCTTTACCCAAAGATTTTGGGGGGAATTACTTTACCAGATATTAGAAGTTATAATCTGGCATGTTTTTTAGGGACATTTAGGTGATTGGATATTAGACAAAAACTATTATTCGTCACATAAGCTGGAGAGACAATTTACCGAGCCAGTATCGTTAGGGGAACTATTACATATGAAGTGGGTGGAAATTCCCATACAAATAAAAAATAATATTATTATAAGAGACATTATAATATCTTGGAGAGAAGGACAAGATATAAACTAATATACGTTTCAAAATACAGGAAAACAGGTCATTTATTCTAGGGACATCAGAGGAATCTTCCCAAAGCTGGAAAAAGAAAGGAATAATGTGTTTATATCATCTAATTAACAGAGATAAAAAAAAAATCCTATATCTTTTCAAGAATTCACGACAGAAAGAAATTCAAGTGATCAGTAACAATTCTTAGAACTCCCAAATAGAGGTATCAGTAGCCAAGCTTAATAATCAAAAACGAATAGACGATACCGTTCTGTGGCTAACGAAATGCTTTTATTTGTGCGAGCTTTCGAGATACACTGATCTCTTCTTCCGGCGGTGTTACATTGATCGCTTCTTCCGGCGGTGTTACAATGGATAAAGCAAGGTTTAACTTAAAAACAGTGCGTCCTGGAATGTATCTGACTGAAGCCTATCCCTCCCCCCTGTGTAGTATGCGATTTATGACTTGAGGTGTTAAATAGTGTGTGTGTGTGTATATAACTTTATACAGTGCCTTACAAAAGGTGTGTGGAGTGGGAGTGTATACCAATGGTGTGGAAATGTAAGAGGGTGTTGCATTACTAAAAGTGTGTGTAGATACTATGTGGTCGCTATTGGTATATAGGGATGGAATTACATAGATTATTTGTATGTGTAAGAGACAGCTGTACGTGCAATCATATAGCGCAGTATATGACATGGCCTTAAGCATTCATGGGAGGAGAGTTCTTGTGTCATAAGTGACTCATGAAACTGCGGTCTCGGTTTAGGCCACCGCTAAGTGTCCCGAACAGTTGCATAAATTTGTATTCATGCAATCGTCTCTCTTTCGGTGTTCTAAGATTACCTTTGAGTATGGCCACCTTCAGATCGTTCATTTTATGGCCAGAGTCAGAGAAATGTTCGCCGACAGGACTGTCCCTTGTTCCGCGGATTATCTGCTGTGCTTGGTGACCTGCTGGAGAAAAACAGATTGGAGGTTAAGTTTTCTCTCTAATTTGAATAGTTCAACCTCACTGTCAAATCGATTGGGTAGGGTAGTGGGTACGAAAGATGGACCTGTGGACAAGATGTTGATCTCCGCATCTGTAAGTGGATAATCCGACATACTGTATTAATAACAAGGTCTGTGTGTGCTCTACTGTCATGGACGCAGCACTGGCGGTGTCCTTATGCTGCCTCGTCCCCTCCTTGTCTTCTTTCTTTTCCCTTTACTGTGGGGTTTTGCCTTGTCCTAAAAAAAGTACCTCCACGTGATGTTTGGGCCTGAGCAGACTCAGCAGAGGAGCAGCTGGCTTCTGAATCACTCGTCTGAGCACCTGCAGCTTTAGGTGCAGTTCTTTGTCAGACTGAAGACACTTCCTGATGACGTCGGAATATCACGAGATTTGGAGAGGGCAGCAATGGAACAAATGGGAATGGAGATCTTACCCCATGCATCACTGTAAAGGGACGGAGAAAGACGGAAGGAAGACAATTACAGCAATCAGGGACAATTGAAGACACTTGTGGTGGGGTCTATATATATATATATATATATATATATAGATATATATATATATATATATATCTATATATATATCAAACAAAGAATAGACTGCGCTCCTCAGGTGTAAAATCAGACTAATTACCAAATGATTGTATTAAATGGATATAGCAAAGGTGAATGGCAAAAGTGAATGCAACAGTATTATGGATGATTGACTCACACTAATAAAAATACATGCAATATGTTATAATAAAATGCTGAGTGCCAATGTTTAAAAAGCTGCTGTAAACACAAATATATGCCAGTGAACAATACAAATATAATAAAATGGCATGTGTTGGTAGTTATGACTACTGCACTAATGAATCCCTCCTGAATGATACTAAATGAATGATGAATGGAAAAATACAGAAAAAATGACACTAAGTGTGTCAAAGATAAAAATAAAAATAAAAAATGTGAAAAATGTAAAAATATATCAACCAAACCAAGGGTCCATGCTAGGATCTGGCTGCTCTCATCAAGGACCAACGAACTCCCAGAAATCTGTGAACAACAAGAAAAGAAAGCGCCCGATCCTAGTGCAGCATGAAAAAATACAATTTAATAAAAATGAATATGAATAAAACCAACAAATGCGAACTCACAAACACAGGATAAATAAATGCATATAATGAGTATACTCATTCGCCAACCGCCCACGTTGTGCCTTGGATGGCGCGCCCTCTCTCTGTCTGGGTTTTCTCAGCTCTGCTGAACCGACATCCAGCAGGGGATACAGGAAAAAGCTCACCACAATGTGACCCGGAAGTCCTCCACAATGTTAGTGTATCCGGATATGAGGTCTGCAGTCCGTGACCCCGCGATGCAGGGGCTGATCAGAGAAGTCTCTCTGCACTCCCAAAGGCAGTCCGTAATGAGGTGGGCAGTGAGGATAGAGTCAAAATATATATCACCGTGTGACAGCAGCTAAAAAACGCTCTTCTCTACGCGTTTCTTCACATAAAGTGATTTCATCAGGAGATATGGCTCTATAACGGACTGCCTTTGGGAGTGCAGAGAGACTTCTCTGATCAGCCCCTGCATCGCGGGGTCACGGACTACAGACCTCATATCCGGATACACTAACATTGTGGAGGACTTCCGGGTCACATTGTGGTGAGCTTTTTCCTGTATCCCCTGCTGGATGTCGGTTCAGCAGAGCTGAGAAAACCCAGACAGAGAGAGGGCGCGCCATCCAAGGCACAACGTGGGCGGTTGGCGAATGAGTATACTCATTATATGCATTTATTTATCCTGTGTTTGTGAGTTCGCATTTGTTGGTTTTATTCATATTCATTTTTATTAAATTGTATTTTTTCATGCTGCACTAGGATCGGGCGCTTTCTTTTCTTGTTGTTCATATATATATATATATATATATATCTATCTATCTATCTATCTATCTATCTATCTATCTATCTATCTATCTATCTATATATATATATATAAAACTTTTTATATGTTCTCTCTTCATTATGCCATTTGCTATTGAGAAAGTTCCTTGAGGCCGAAATGTCAACTACTGGCTTACAATACATTATTTTTCTAGCAGAAATCCGCAGTGCCCGGGTTCCCCCTTTCACATATGATATTGGGGGTACCACGCAGATATCCGCAGTGCCCGGGTTCCCCCTTTCACATATGATATTGGGGGTACCACGCAGAAATCCGCAGTGCCCGGGTTCCCCCTTTCACATGATATTGGGGGTACCACGCAGAAATCCGCAGTGCCCGGGTTCCCCCTTTCACATATGATATTGGGGGTACCATGCAGAAATCCGCAGTGCCCGGGTTCCCCCTTTCACATGATATTGGGGGTACCACGCAGAGATCCGCAGTGCCCGGGTTCTTCCTTTCACATATGATATTGGAGGTACCACGCAGAAATCCGCAGTGCCCGGGTTCCCCCTTTCACATATGATATTGGGGGTACCACGCAGAAATCCGCAGTGCCGGGTTCTTCCTTTCACATATGATATTGGGGGTACCACGCAGATATCCGCAGTGCCCGGGTTCTTCCTTTCACATATGATATTGGGGGTACCACGCAGAAATCCGCAGTGCCGGGTTCCCCCTTTCACATATGATATTGGGGGTACCACGCAGATATCCGCAGTGCCCGGGTTCCCCCTTTCACATATGATATTGGGGGTACCACGCAGAAATCCGCAGTGCCCGGGTTCCCCCTTTCACATATGATATTGGGGGTACCACGCAGAAATCCGCAGTGCCCGGGTTCCCCCTTTCACATATGATATTGGGGGTACCACGCAGAGATTCCTGAACCAGGAGCACCGGTATAAGTATTATTGTCAATTCCTTTTGGGAGTGCAGCATTACCCTTCAAACTGTAAGTAAGGGAGCGGGCAGAGGTTATAGAGCCGGGTAAGGGAGAAGCGGAGGTTATAGAGCCGGGTAAGGGAGGGGCGGAGGTTATAGAGCCGGGTAAGGGAGGGGCGGAGGTTATAGAGCCGGGTAAGGGAGGGGGCGGAGGTTATAGAGCCGGGTAAGGGAGGGGACGGTTATAGAGCCGGGTAAGGGAGGGGCGGAGATTATAGAGCCGGGTAAGGGAGGGGCGGAGGTTATAGAGCCGGGTAAGGGAGTGGGCGGAGGTTATAGAGCCGGGTAAGGGAGGGGCGGAGGTTATAGAGCCGGGTACGGGAGGGGCGGAGGTTATAGAGCCGGGTAAGGGAGGGGTGGAGGTTATAGAGCCGGGTAAGGGAGGGGCGGAGGTTATAGAGCCGGGTAAGGGTGGGGGCGAAGGTTATAGAGCCGGGTAAGGGAGGGGCGGAGGTTATAGAGCCGGGTAAGGGAGGGGCCGGAGGTTATAGAGCCGGGTAAGGGAGGGGTGGAGGTTATAGAGCCGGTTAAGGGAGAAGGAGTGGCTCAGTGAGTAAAGACACTGATTGACACTGAGATTGCTGTCTGGTTCAATCCCGGTGTCGGCTCCTTGTGACCTTGGGCAAGTCACTTTATCTCCCTGTGCCTCAGGCACCAAAAACATAGATTGTAAGCTCTACGGGGCAGGGACTGTGCCTGCAAAATGTCTCTGTAAAGCGCTACGTAAAACTAGCAGCGCTATACAAGAACATGCTATTATTATTAAGGGAGGGGGAGGAGGTTATAGAGCCAGGTAAGTAAGGGAGCGGGCGGAGGTTATAGAGCCGGGTAAGGGAGTGGGCATAGGTTATAGAGCCGGGTAAGTGAGGGGGCATAGGTTATAGAGCCGGGTAAGGGAGGGGGCATAGGTTATAGAGCCGGGTAAGGGAGGGGGCATAGGTTATAGAGCCGGGTAAGTAAGGGAGGGGGTGGAGGTTATAGAGCCGGATAAGTAAGGGAGTGGGCATAGGTTATAGAGCCGGGTAAGTGAGGGGGCATAGGTTATAGAGCCGGGTAAGGGAGGGAGCATAGGTTATAGAGCCGGGTAAGTAAGGGAGGGGGCGGAGGTTATAGAGCCGGATAAGTAAGGGAGTGGGCATAGGTTATAGAGTCGGGTAAGTAAGGGAGCGGGCGGAGGTTATAGAGCCGGATAAGTAAGGGAGTGGGCGGAGGTTATAGAACCGGGTAAGTAAGCGAGGGGGCGGAGGTTATAGAGCTGGGTAAGGGAGGGGCATAGGTTATAGAGCCGGGTAAGTAAGGGAGCGGGCGGAGGTTATAGAGCCGGGTAAGTAAGGTAGGGGGCGGAGGTTATAGAGCTGGGTAAGGGAGCGGGAGGAGGTTATAGAGCCAGGTGAGGGGGCATAGGTTATAGAGCCGGGTAAGTGAGGGGGCATAGGTTATAGAGTCGGGTAAGGGAGGGGGCATAGGTTATAGAGCCGGGTAAGGGAGGGGGCATAGGTTATAGAGCCGGGTAAGGGAGGCGGAGGTTATAGAGCCGGATAAGTAAGGGAGTGGGTGGAGGTTATAGAGCCGGGGAAGGAGGTTATAGAGCCGGGTGCCAGTCCCTTTTGTTAATTCTATTTGGTGCGTCCCTGGGATAAAAGCGAGTGCTACAAGTTAAAAGCGATGTGACCAAGTTTCGGGGATTCGCTGGATATCCTGATTTCTTATTTATTTATTGCTGTAATGATTTCTTTCTTCATGTACTTACTCCCCAAAAACTTACCCCCTCAATAACTTCCAAATAACCTACCCCCCCAATAACTTACTCCCTCAACTTACCCCCCAATAACATACTCCCACATAATTTACCTCCTCAATAACTTACCCCCCCAATAACTTACTCCCTCAATAATTTAACCCCAAAAACAACTTATGCCGAATAATTTACTCCCCAAAACACGATTTGTTTCATTTTCGTTTTCTTTAAAATAATATATATTCTGTTTGACGCTTACTCACTTCCTGATAACTACAATTCCTATAATGCTCCAACCCTAAAGCTTCCGGAGGAAGTGACGTCACTGGAGCATGTGCAGTGGAGGAAGAGCATGGCAGACACACGTGGAGTTGTGCTGCAGCTGAGGGTGTGTATATCTGACTCTTTCTATGGGTTGTACTGTACATAGGGAGAGTTTGCTGCCCTTGTATGGTGCATTTGGGGGGGGGGGGTAATTATTGCTCAGGGGAATTTTAAATGGATGAAGCTCTTTACCATTAAGCGGAATAAATTCAGGGCGTTCTCCCCCTGATGGTAATGATTTGGGTGGGGTTAGCTGTGGGTGCATAGTCTGATTGGTATGGTATTGGGTGGGTGACTTCTGCCCTAGCCGGGTATAATGGGGGGGAATTGCAGACCTCACTGGCAGGGAAATGTTAGCGCGGCAGCTACCCTAATATCCCCCCCCTCCCGATGTCCCTGCTCCGGACCTCCCCTCATTCTTTGCCATTTCTTCCCTGTAGCGGTTCCTGCCCCTTGTGGCCCCTGCAGGCAGCTCGCCCCTCGGGTGGGGGCTGGAGCCTCCCTGAGGACAGGAGGATTCCCCTGCACAGGTACAGCTCCTATTTAGGGTTTCTCACTCACAGCCCGATGTCTCTCGTCACATTTCCCAGACCCTCGGCCCCTGCAGGGGGGGGGGGGCAGGATGAATATCTGGGGGGGTTTCTGTAAGCGCTCACCCTGTGTGCACACTGCGGCCCTTTGGCTTCCCCGGTTTTCCCGTATCGGGGGGGCCCTGCCGTGTTTGCCAGAGAGACACTCCGCAGACAGCCTGTGCCGGTCTCACTGTGACTGCTCGGGTTCGCAAAGAGAGGGACATTTGCTGAGGGGAGCAGGCTGGGGGTCAGTGTGAGACCGCTGTGTGTGCGGCGCCCGGCACTGACCGTATCCAATCGCACGCACTGGGGTCTCCTGTCTTTCCCGCCCTTGCAGGATGGCGTATTTGGGAGAATACAGGGGGGGGGGGGTGTAATTGCTGCTCAGGAGAAATTAAATGGATGAAACCCTTTACCATTAAGCAGAATACATTCCGGGTGCATTATAGGGCGTTCTCCCCGAGATTGTAATGATTGGGGGGGGGGGGGGATAAGACGTGGGTGCATAACCCCCCCTCCCCCGATGTCCCTGCTCCGGACCTCCCCTCATTCTTTGCCATTTCTGCCCTGTAGCGGTTCCTGCCCCTTGTGGCCCCTGCAGGCAGCTCGCCCCTCGGGTGGGGGCTGGAGCCTCCCTGAGGACAGGAGGATTCCCCTGCACAGGTACAGCTCCTATTTAGGGTTTCTCACTCACAGCCCGATGTCTCGTCACATTTCCCAGACCCTCGGCCCCTGCACGGGGGGGGGGACAGGATGATTGTGGGGGGGTTTCTGTAAGCGCTCACCCTGTGTGCACACTGCGGCCCTTTGGCTTCCCTGGTTTTCCCGTATCAGGGGGGCTCTGCCGTGTGTGCCAGAGAGACACTCCGCAGACAGCCTGTGCCGGTCTCACTGTGACTGCTCGGGTTCGCAAAGAGAGGGACATTCCCGCAGGGGGTCTCTGTGCGAGCGGCGCCCGGCACTGACCGCATCCAATCCCAGGCACTGGGGTCTCTTCTATCTCTGGCCCCCCCCCCCCCCCCTTTTTTTTTTTTTTTTTGCTGGGAGAGTTTGGGGTGGGCGGGTAATTGCTGATAACACTTTATAGAGCATTGGGGAGACCTCCCCAGGAGAAGGGGTGCACAAACATTTGTTTGCGCTCCCTTCTCGCGCCTCCCTTACCGGGTCGGAGCTTCGCGCCGTCATGTGACTGTGTTGGCATGGCAACGTGTTGAAGGAATTTATTTTCGCCTCATTGGATAATGTGTCACTGGGGTTGTGTGTTTGCCTTCCTCTGAGTCAATATACTGCAAGTTCGGATATAGGATAAAGTATCGGTCTAAGTTTAACATAAGTTGAACTTGATGGCGTATATCTCTTTTTCACCCTCATCTACTATGTACCAGCGCTAGAACAAGAGGTTATTCTGACACTGCAGGGGGGCGGCTAAGGGGAATGTGAGGAAGTACTTTACAGAAGGGGTGGTGGATGCATGGAATAGCTCCCAGCAGGGGTGGTAAGGGCTAATACAGTAGGGGGATTCACACAGGTGTGGGACAGACATCAGGATTTTTTCCTAAATATTAAAGCCTCAAGGATCTAATAGTGTCTGAGGTGTTACAGCCGGTGGGAATATGGGCAGACACGGGGGGCACGTGGGACAGGGATATGGGCAGACACGGGGGGCACGTGGGACAGGGATATGGGCAGACACGGGGGCCGCGTGGGGCAGGAATATGGGCAGACACGGGGGCTGTGGGACAGGGATATGGGCAGACACGGGGGGCGCGTGGGACAGGAATATGGGCAGACACGGGGGCGCGTGGGACAGGGATATGGGCAGACACGGGGGCCGCGTGGGACAGGGATATGGGCAGACACGTGGGGCGCGTGGGGCAGGAATATGGGCAGACACGGGGGCCACGCGGGACAGGGATATGGGCAGACACGGGGGCTGTGGGACAGGGATATGGGCAGACACGGGGGCCACGTGGGACAGGGATATGGGCAGACACGGGGGCCGCGTGGGACAGGAATATGGGCAGACACGGGGGGCGCGTGGGACAGGGATATGGGCAGACACGGGGGCCGCGTGGGACAGGGATATGGGCAGACACGGGGGCCACGTGGGACAGGGATATGGGCAGACACGGGGGGCCGCGTGGTTCCTATCGGCCGTCACATTCTGTGTTTCTCTCGGGCGTCTCTCCCCTCGCTTTCTTACCCGTCTCGCCCGTTTCTCTTCCCTGCTCGCCCTGTAGATTGGAGAACGTGTTGCAGAACTCCCCACAACACGTGAGGCTGAGGATGTGAGCAGCAGAGATTGGGAACGGTAAGAATCCCGCCTGCATCGTTACTCCCCCGATACAGCGCCCGAGGTACACCCCCGGACATGGAGCCTCCCTGAGGACAGGAGGATTCCCCTGCACAGGTACAGCTCCTATTTAGGGTTTCTCACTCACAGCCCGATGTCTCGTCACATTTCCCAGACCCTCGGCCCCTGCACGGGGGGGGGACAGGATGATTATCTGGGGGGGTTTCTGTAAGCGCTCACCCTGTGTGCACACTGCGGCCCTTTAGCTTCCCCGGTTTCCCCGTATCGGGGGGGCCCTGCCGTGTGTGCCAGAGAGACACTCCGCAGACAGCCTGTGCCGGTCTCACTGTGACTGCTCGGGTTCGCAAAGAGAGGGACATTCCCGCTGAGGGGAAGAGGCTGGGGGTCTTTATTTCAGCAGGTTAAAAAGTAGGCAGCAATGCCACACCACGATGGGAAAGCCAGCAGGATGTGGGGTGTATGGGGGGGAGGTATTAGCAAGATGTAGGGTGTATGGGGGGGAGGTATTAGCAGGATGTGGGGTGTATGGGGGGGAGGTATTAGCAGGATGTGGGGTGTATGGGGGGGAGGTATTAGCAGGATGTGGGGTGTATGGGGGGGAGGTATTAGCAGAAAGGGGGGGTAGGTGATGCAACTTTCTAATCGTGGTGAGACCTCATCCAGATTTCTGTGATCTGTTCCGGAGACCAGATCCCCGGAAGGATGTAAATAAATTGGAGATTGTGCAAAGGGGGAACTGAATGGGGCCTGATACAGCATTAGTCTTATCAGGAAAAACTACACAACCCTAATATGTGTGGCTTAGAGAGACGGGAAAGGGGGATATGATGGATATATATTTATTTCAACAAAGTACAGGAGGGAAGCTTATTCCAAAGAGAGAGACGCGCTAGAACAAGAGGTTATATTCCCTGACGCGGGAGGGAGGCGGCTAAGGGAAAAAGTGAACAAAAAACGCAAAATAAAACACCCAGAATCTATATTCAAAATACAAACATTTTACAATTCACAAGTATACTGAAACATTAAAAATATCCAACAGTAAAACCATAAACACTTGCTGACACAATTGTCTCGAGTGGCGATATGCGTGAGAGGAGATACAAAGTTCAAGAAGTCAAATGTGAATATTCCGGTGAGAAGGTGGATATCTAATAAGAGGCCCCGCGTATGTAATGAGAGGCCCCGCGTATGCCCCGCGTATGCCCCGCGTATGCCCCGCGTATGTAGCGAGAGGCCCCGCGTATGTAGCGAGAGGCCCCGCGTATGTAGCGAGAGGCCCCGCGTATGTAGCGAGAGGCCCCGCGTATGTAGCGAGAGGCCCCGCGTATGTAGCGAGAGGCCCCGCGTATGTAGCGAGAGGCCCCGCGTATGTAGCGAGAGGCCCCGCATGCTTTGTGAATCACGTGGATACGAGGGAGCAGTCATTAATATTGCCTGAAACAGCTCAGCTGTTCCTGTATTGAAACGGCTCTCCCCTTCTCGCTTTCTTACCCGTCTCGCCCGTTTTCTCTTCCCTGCTCGCCCCGTAGATTGGAGAACGTGTTACAGAACTCCCCACAACACGTGAGGCTGAGGATGTGAGCAGCAGAGATTGGGAATGGTAAGAATCCCGCCTGCATCGTTACTCCCCCGATACAGCGCCCGAGGTACACCCCCGGACATGGAGCAGAGCCGCGGTGCTGCTGTGCCGCCCTGTGTGCACACTGCGGCCCTTTGGCTTCCCCGGTTTGCCCGTATCGGGGGGGCCCTGCCGTGTGTGCCAGAGAGACACTCCGCAGACAGCCTGTGCCGGTCTCACTGTGACTGCTCGGGTTCGCAAAGAGAGGGACATTCCCGGGGAGGGGAGCTGGGGGTCTGTGTGAGACCGCTGTGTGTGCGGCGCCCGGCACTGACCGCATCCAATCGCACGCACTGGGGTCTCCTGAGTGGAGGGGCTGGGGGTCTGTGTGACCGCTGTGTGTGCGGCGCCCGGCACTGACCGCATCCAATCGCACGCACTGGGGTCTCCTGAGTGGAGGGGCTGGGGGTCTGTGTGACCGCTGTGTGTGCGGCGCCCGGCACTGACCGCATCCAATCGCACGCACTGGGGTCTCCTGAGTGGAGGGGCTGAGGGTCTGTGTGACCGCTGTGTGTGCGGCGCCCGGCACTGACCGCATCCAATCGCACGCACTGGGGTCTTTTCTCTTTTTTATTTGGGAGCGTTGAGGGGAGCGGCGTGTTGTTGCCACTCAATGGGAATTTAAAATGATTAAGCCCCGTACCATTAAGCAGCATACATTCTGGGGGCGTTATAGGGCGCTCTCCTCCTGTGATTGTAATGATTTGGGTGGGAGGTGCAGGTGGGATGAACTGTGGGTGCATTATCTGCCCTGGGTAGATTGGTATGGTTTTAGGCAAGATGAGCTTTTGGTGACTTCTGCCCTAGCCGGGTATAATGGTGGGGGGGGGGGGGGGGAATGGCAGACCTCACTGACAGGGAAATGTTAGCCCGACAGCTACCCTTATATCCCCCCCAGAATGCGATGTCCCTGCTCCGGACCTCCCCTCATTCTTTGCTATTTCTGCCCTGTAGCGGTTCCTGCCCCTTGTGGCCCCTGCTGACAGCTCGCCCCTCGGGTGGGGGCTGGAGCCTCCCAGAGGACAGGAGGATTCCCCTGCACAGGTACAGCTCCTATTTAGGGTTTCTCACTCACAGCCCGATGTCTCTCGTCACATTTCCCAGACCCTCGGCCCCTGCAGGGGGGGGGGGGCAGGATGAATATCTGGGGGGGTTTCTGTAAGCGCTCACCCTGTGTGCACACTGCGGCCCTTTGGCTTCCCCGGTTTGCCCGTATCGGGGGGGCCCTGCCGTGTGTGCCAGAGAGACACTCCGCAGACAGCCTGTGCCGGTCTCACTGTGACTGCTCGGGTTCGCAAAGAGAGGGACATTCCCGGGGAGGGGTCTGTGTGAGACTGCTCTGTGAGCGGCCCTGGTGTCTCCTGAGGGGAGGGGGCTGGGGGTCTGTGTGTGAGTGGCCCTGGGGTCTCCTGAGGGGAGGGGGCTGGGGGTCTGTGTGTGAGTGGCCCTGGGGTCTCCTGAGGGGAGGGCTGGGGGTCTGTGTGTGAGTGGCCCTGGGGTCTCCTGAGGGGAGGGGGCTGGGGGGCTGTGTGTGAGTGGCCCTGGGGTCTCCTGAGTGGAAGGGCTGGGGGTCTGTGTGAGCGGCCCCCAGTACAAGTCTGTTTATGAAAGCAGGATTGCTGGTAAAGGGTGTTTTCATTCTGTGTCCCGCTGACACTATCCGTGTATCTCCCCCGGGGGTAACAGTTTGGGATATCGGACATCAGGAGAGTGTTTAGGGAAAGGGACACTATGGGGATATAAGTGCCGGGAAATCCCTGCTTCGGTGTATAATACGATTTGTTCTCCCGTAACACCACCCAAACACATGCTTCTTCTAAAGCAGCGGTGCACAAACGGGGGGATTGTCTGCGGGGGTTACAGAGGCGCCGCGCGCTCGCTTCCCGAAGGCGGTTAAATTAAGTGCAGGGGAAGCGGCGGATGCCTCTGTAAGCTGCACTTACCTTGCTTCTGGTGACGTCATGACGCCGGAGCCACGGAAGGGGGGGGGGGAGGGGCGCGGCACAGGAAAAAAAGATTGCGTTCCCCTGGTCTAAAGGGATGCTTGGGGTGGACCAATTCCCTCCTCTGCTGGGGGGCGATTCCATGAATCCACCACACCTTCTAGGTATAAGACATTGTGCACCAGCTCCCTTTGATAGTGAAAGGGTTAATGTAATTTGCAGAATTTCCTCAAAATGCCGTTTCTCCATCAGAAGTGTAATAATGTTTTTGTTTTTTTTCTTATGCTACAAATGGCATTTTCCAGGTGCTGCGTCCCTTCCCTGAAGAGCTGACAATCGAATTTGCCGGAGGCGGCACAGGGAGATGGGGACTTGCTCCAGGTGGAAGACGGGGGGTTTCGGGCGCTGTTCCTGCCCTCAAGCCGCGTGTATCTGCGCTGGTACGAGGGGCGTGCAGTGCCACTACAAGCGTCCCGCTTTCTGTTTCAGGAGAATTAGCTTTATTTCCCCTTTTTCCCCTATATTGCCTGTTTCACCTCCGCGCCAGAGAGGTCTGTTTGTGTTTGGGTTTGATTGTAATGTTTATTTAACGTCCCAGACCCCGCGCAGTGTTACATGGTAACTCTGCCTTAATCTTCTTATCTTAAGCTTGTCAGAGAAGGCTCAGAGGTTACTAGTGTCACCCAGGGAGGGCTTAGCTGCCATTTTAATTTGGGTGTTGTGCTTATTGTATAGCAGGGGTGGCCAACTACAGACCAAGGGCCACCAACAGGTCAGGTTTTCAGGACATCCCTACCTCAGCACAGGTAAATCAATCAGTGGCTCAGTTGAAGACTGGGCCACCTGTGCTGAAGCAGGGATATCTCTAGTGCCTGACCTGTTGGTGGCACTGGCGTTGGCCACTCCCGTTGTATAGGAATAAAATAGTTGCACAAATTGGTGGGAGGTGACAGCCGGCCCCATATTGTACAATTTTGTGAAGTAATCTTTGAAGAAATAACCGCGGTCTCCGGGAGAATTAATGTCGCCCCCGGGGGCCCCCTACTTCCTGAGATAATTACTGGGGAAGCTCCGGCTGTGAACATCCCATTCCTGGGGAAACAAAATGGACGTTTGTATGTCCCTTGTCACACGGGCCAATAGGAAGCCGCAGCATCATTGGTTGCAGCTTCTTATTGGCCTGTGTGATGCAGGGGTCTTACACCTACATGAAGTATCGGCGTCCCCCGTAATAACCAGGGGGTACCCGGAGGTGATATGAACGCCGTTTAGTTCTGGGGACGCTCTGCTTCTTCATTTTAGGGAGGCGCGGCTCATTGAGTAAGGACTGACTCTGATAACAATGACTGAGTGTGAAGCGGGGGAACCTGGTTCAATTCCCAGTGTCGGCTCCTTGTGACCTTGGGTAAGGTCACTATATCGCCCTGGCACCAAAACATAGTGTAAGCTCCTCAGGGCAGAGACTGTGTAACATTCCTTTGTGCTGCGTAGCGCGTGTTGTACTGTCATTGTGACGCGCTTTGCGTCCCATGGGGAGAAAAGAGCTGTATGAAATGGTTATTATACATGTAAAGAAAAAGCGGAGGGACGGGAAACCGCTGTTTTTTAAAGGCCTTTTGTGCCCCAAAAAGTGGTGGGGTGATGTATACTTTAGCGCCCATTTTCACGGCAGTGAAAGGGTTAACCCAGCGAGAGGCGGTTACCATGGGAAATGTCCGTTACTCTCAGCGGGACTCCGGACGGTTACCTAGTCCTATAAACCGGCGTCCCGCGGTGTCCGTCTGCCCCCGACAGTCTTGCCGGGAACCGCGCGCGGTTTCCGCCTGTGAAAGGCTTGTTTTCCTGCGTGTTACTTTACAAACATACGGGCTTGCATTTTGGGGTGGGGCACATAAAATGGCTGCCTTTTTTGTGTGAGATGTGAGAAAATAAAAACAAAATGTTGAATATTTTGAAATGGTTGTTTGTTTTGACTGCTCGCGCCTTCTATTCCTTCTCTGAGCGCTCGCAACAGGACAGGCTCTAGGTGAAAACTGAATATTTGGGTTTTAGGAAAATGCATATTAAAAAGTATTTTACCTGAAAATAGTCTTGTTTTCTCCATTTTAAAGATTTATTTTTTTTCTTACCTACAAACATGTTACCAGTTTATTATTTTGCTTGAAATGGTCAGTGGATGAGGGTGAAAATTAAAAAAATAAAATCCCTTTAACCCATTGTGTGTGTTGCATATACCGAGGGTGCTCTGCTTGGGGGATGCCCAGGACCCCTTCCTCGCTACACCAATCTGACATGTTACTGAGACACAAAGGGTTAAGGGTCAAAATATGACTAGTACTAATGGGAGCCTGCGGGGTTAATGGAAAGCTGCCGGTCTCTTCCCGATAAGGAGCTTAACGCGTTCTATATTAGGAGAGGAGTGGCTCATCTGCTCCAGAGCCCAGACGGGTCATTGTGTGTGTTTCCTGTGTTCCATACAAAACTGTTTTTATGCTAAAAATATATATTCAAAATATGAAGGGTGGCCATCTTTAACGGACCCAGGACACCCCCGCCCCGCACAGCCAGGCCGGGTTATCAGGTGCACAGGGGCTGCTGACATGCCCACCTCTCTTCCCCCCCCCCCCAGCACCAATATACAGAGGTGTCCGGCTCTCTCCCTATACCCCCGCTCCTAATTCCTGATCTATTTACACTTGTTGCGTTACTCTGTTACTGACCATGAGCATCACACGTTCTAACGAACGGAGACAACTTGTACGTACTAACGAACGCAGGACACTTGTACGTACTAACGAACGCAGGACACTTGTACGTACTAACGAACGCAGAAAACTTGTACGTACTAACGAACGCAGACCACTTGTACGTACTAACGAACGCAGAACACTTGTACGTACTAACGAACACAGAAAACTTGTACGTACTAACGAACGCAGAACACTTGTCCTTTTCCATAACGTCTTAATCTTTCAGGGGTGATGCGTCTGTGCAGGAGATATACGCGTGGGAGATATACACGTGGGAGATATGAAGCGTGGGAGATATACGTGTGGGAGATATACACGTGGGAGATATACGCGTAGGAGATATACGCGTAGGAGATATACACGTGGGATATATGAAGCGGCGGGGAGGTTACAGCATAATAGGGCGTGTTCCTGGGGCAGGATATTAAACTTCTTTGGCAGGGGCGGCCAACTCCCGTCCTCAAGGGCCACCGTCTGGTTCTAAAGATATCCCTGCTTCAGCGCAGGTGGCCACTGATTGAGCCAGCTGTGCTGCAGCAGGGATATTCTTAAAACCTGACCTGTTGGTGGCCCTTGAGTACTGGAGGTAACCACTCCTGACCTACAGGAGAGAGCGTTGCCCCCTGTATACCCGGCCTGGCTGTAAATCACATGTATATGTGCCATGCCATCAGTGGCTATCACTTACCTTCATTCCCAGCCCACTTTTCTGGCTCCTACAGGGGGGACAGCGCCATTTATTTTTATTGCCCAGGGTAAGAGGGGGGATGACGCAGGAGCTGCCCCCCCCCAGCAAGGGGTGGGCACCTCCCTCCCGCCAAACCACATGCCCCTCCTGTGCTCTTCTAACAAGGAGGCTATTTTAGGGAGCTTTATAACCCAGGAGGGAGACCTGGCCCCAGGGAACCGCTCCCCTGAACACCCCAAGGTTTAACCCCTTCTGGGCAGCAGGAGATGCAGTTACACGCACTGTAACACCGCTGTACGCGATGCAGCGCCCGCGCGCACTATACTGTATCTGTCCCATTTTGTGCAAGTGACACAATGCTAGGTAAAAACCATATTTGAATGCTGTTTTCTGTCTACCCCTAATCAAATTAAGCGTTGCCACCTAGGCAGGGAACACCCTGTGTAGAAAACCATCTGTTTGAATGTGCCTCAGATGTGCTAATTAAGCAGACAGAACCACACTGTCAGGTGACTTTTTAGGCCCATATAACCCCAGGTAGAACAGCCTTATGCTGCCTGCAGCCCATATCCAAGTGGCACATTATAAGTGGCAGGACTACTGAACAACTCAAGTTTAAAAGGAAGTTCAGAAGAAGTGGACACCCCCATCTGGCCCTGATTCCTGCATTTGAACTACGCTGGAAAGGAGGATATCATCAATACCAGATTGCATCATTACTGCTGTGATGCCGCCTTTACCATTTATATTTGCTGTGACTTCACTTCTCAAATTATGCACTTCTTTTTACCAGCCTCATCATGTCTCTAACTCTATTCATATATCTCCATCTCTCCTTCCTTCTGCACTTTTCAGTTCACATGAACTCCTTTCTTACCTGCGCCCTCTGTCACCACACAGCTATATCCCCTGCACTAAAACACACCCTTACAAATCATCCTCACACATCCTCTTTCTATCCATGCTTCTCCTCCTTGCTTCTGGGGATATCTCTCCCAATCCTGGTCCCTGCCTTATTCCTACTTGCGCTCGTCCTCGCCTGCCAATTGCAACCTCTACTCCTGGTGTTAACCCCTCCAACCACATACCCATCCCCTGCCACCCTCCCTCCTCTCTCCCTTTCTCCTGTGCCCTTTGGAATGCTCGCTCCCTCTCTAACAAGTTCCTCTCTGTGCATGACTTCTTTCTCTCTCACTCCCTGCTCCTATTTGCTATAACTGAGACCTGGCTCACTCAGTCTGACTCTGCTCAGGAAGCTGCCCTCTCCTATGGTGGCCTTTCCTTCTCCCACACTCCGCGCACTGATGGCAGGGGTGGAGGCGTGGGGCTCCTGCTCTCCTCTCTGCCGTTACCGAACCCTTCCTATTCCTCCATCTCTTGCTTTTCCCTCCTTTGAGGCTCACACTGTCCAGATTTTATGTCCTCTCCCTGTCCATATGGCGGTCATCTATCGCCCACCTACCTCTACTCATCCCCCTTCTGCCTTTCTCTCTCACTTTGAATCCTGGCTCTCTTTCTCTCCTCAGACTCCTCTGTTCTTCTCCTTGGGGACTTCAATTGCCACATTGATGACCCCTCTCTTCCTTGGGCTTCCCGCTTTCTTTCTCTAACCTCTTCTTTTGGCCTTCAACAGTGGACTGCAGCCAGCACCCACAAGGATGGCCACTACTTAGACCTGGTTTTCACTAAAAACGTCTCGCTCTGATTTCTCCATTTCCCCTTTTCCTCTCTCTGATCACCTCATCTCATTCTCTCTATCTCGCTTCTCCCCTTCTCCACCTCCATCTACCCCCCGGTTCTGCAGAAACCTGCGCTCTATTCACTTACCTGACTTTGAGTCCACTTTACGCTCCTCCCTCTCCTCTCTCAGCTCTGCTACAGACCCTGACAATCTTTCAAAAGGCTCTTGGTTGTTGGTAGGCTGGAACAGAAACAGAGAAGAAACACCAAGGACCCACTTCTACCATCAGATCCGGTGGTTCTCGGTGCACCGGAAGTGACGTAACGGGAGCCCCGGCGTGGATACCAGTGTTTCCGGGGGAGCGGAGGAGAACAAGCAACCCAGGGGATCGCGACCCAAGGGATAACTGTTATCCGCTATCCATTACTGCCTACTTCGACTGTACTAAGTGTAAGCCTTCATTTGTGTATTCCCTATTAGAATTTTTTACCCTCTACACTATATGGTCTCTCATTTTTTCTTCCTTGGAGGTGGTGGCTGGTGGCTGCTGCAATCACATAGGCCGCATCCACCCCTTAAGTTGGATGACTGCGTGATTTTGATTACTTGAATGTGAGTAGTCAATTTTGACTTAGTTTGCACCCATTCACTGTTAAACATTATTGCACTATGTAATGTTTTCTTCTATTTTATGGCTACGAGACAAGCTCCCCTGACCTTTTGAAAGATCATCTGCGAAAAGACAAGTGGAACAGTCTTTTGTAAAGGGTTGTAGTCTGTTTTCTAGTCCTTTTCACTTATATGCACTTTATTGAGGCACGTGTGTTATTATTAATATTGTTTTATTATTCACGTTCATTATTTTCACATTAGTGGTTATATTATATATCATATTTTATTTTGGGTTTGTTAGAGCGCTATTGTCACTGTTTTTCTTGTACAGACCCTGACAACCTGGTCAGGAACTACAACTCTGCCTTGTCCTCCTCTCTTGATCTACATGCCCCGCTTTCTCTCTGTCGCCCTCGCCCTTCTAACCCTAGACCCTGGCTAAATTCCCACACGCGCATGCTGCGTTCCTCTGAACGCCTCTGGAGGAAGTCTCATACTCTCGCTGACTCCTTCACTACAAATTTATGCTATCCTGTTTCAACTCTGCCCTCTCGCAAGCTCAACAAGCCTACTTTTCTTCACTAATCAACATGCACAAGTCTAACCCACGCCGACTGTTCTCTGTCTTTGAAACTCTACTCAAACCACCCTCAGCTGCCTCTCCTTCCTTCATCTCCGCTCAGGACTTTGCTGACTATTTTAAGGAAATGGTGGAATCCATACGTCAGAACATTCCCTCTGTTTCTTCTTCCCATCCTACACCTCTTCCTAACTCTCCTCCTGCCTTCCTTGACTCTTTTTCCACTGTCTCAGAGAAGGATGTGTCGCTGTTGATCGCCTCTTCTCCCTCTACCACTTGCCCTCTTGACCCCATTCCCTCCTATCTCCTAAAACCTCTTGCTCCTACTATAATCCCTACGCTCACACACATTTTTAACTCCTCCCTCTGCTCTGGAACCTTTCTCTTCTCCTTCAAACATGCAACAGTCATACCATTACTCAAAAACAGCAAGCTTGACCCTACCTGTCTTTCTAACTATCGACCTGTCTCCCTCCTGCCTTTTGCCTCTAAACTCCTTGAACGTCTTGTATTCTCTCGCTTGCTCCATTTTCTCAACACCTATTCTCTCCTAGACCCTCTACAATTTGGCTTCCGCACTGCTCACTCCACGGAAACAGCCCTCACTAAAATAACTGACGACCTCCATGCTGCCAAAGACAGAGGTCATTACACTCTGCTCATATTATTCGACTTCTCTGCAGCATTTGACACTGTGGACCACCCTCTTCTCCTTCACATTCTCCATACTCTTGGTATTCGGAACAAAGCTCTATCCTGGATCTCATCCTACCTCTCCCACCGTACTTTCAGTGTCTCTTCTGCTAACACCTCCTCCTCTATTGATCTCTCTGTGGGGGTACCCCAGGGCTCTGTCCTGGGACCTCTTCTCTTTTCCCTGTATACACTCTCTCTAGGTGACCTAATAACATCTTTTGGGTTTAATTATCACCTTTATGCTGACGACACACAAATATACTTTCCAACACCTGACCTTACACCTGCTGTACAAACCAAAGTTTCTGAATGTCTCTCTGCTATATCATCCTGGATGGCCCTCCGCCGCCTTAAACTCAACATGGCTAAAACAGAGCTCCTCATACTTCCTCCCAAACCTGGCCCTACTACCTCCTTCCACATTACTATTGGAACTACGATCATTCACCCAGTAGCCCAAGCACACTGCCTAGGGGTCACACTCGACTCCTCTCTCACATTCGCCCCTCACAGTCAAAACATTTCTAAAACCTGTCCCTTTTTCCTCCACAATATAACAAAGATTCGCCCTTTCCTCTGTTGCTCGACTGCTAAAACTCTGACTCAGGCCCTCATTCTCTCCCGTCTTGATTACTGTAACCTCCTGCTGTCCGGCCTTCCTGCCTCTCACCTGTCTCCCCTACAATCTATCCTAAATGCTGCTGCCAGAATCACTCTACTCTTTCCGAGATCTGTCTCAGCATCTCCCCTCATGAAATCCCTCTCCTGGCTTCCAATCAAATCCCTTATCATACACTCAATTCTCCTCCTCACTTTTAAAGTTTTACATTCTTCTGCCCCTCCTTACATCTCAGCCCTAATTTCTCGCTATGCACCATCCAGACTCTTGCGTTCTTCTTATGGATGTCTTCTTTCTACCCCCTTTGTATCTAAAGCCCTCTCCCACCTTAAACCTTTTTCACTGACTGCCCCACACCTCTGGAATGCCCTTCCCCTCAGTACCCGACTAGCACCCTCTCTATCCACCTTAAGGCACATTTGCTTAAAGAAGCATATGAATAGCACTGTGGATATTCTGAACACGATACATAAAGCTTGGCCCCCTGCAGACGTACTTACCAGAACTCCCTCCTACTGTCTCTGTACGTTCTCCCTACATACCAATTAGATTGTAAGCTCCTCGGGGCAGGGACTCCTCTTCCTTAATGTTACTTTTATGTCTGAAGCGCTTATTCCCATGATCTGTTATTTATTTGATTACCACATGTATTACTGCTGTGAAGAGCTATGTACATTAATGGCGCTATATAAATAAAGACATACAATACAAATAGGGGGAAACGCGATGCAGCGCCCGCGCTCTATACTGTATCTGTCCCATTGGGAGACACGCGATGCAGCGCCCGCGCGCTATACTGTATCTGTCCCATTGGGAGAAACGCGATGCAGCGCCCGCGGCGCTATACTGTATCTGTCCCATTGGGAGAAACGCGATGCAGCGCCCGCGCGCTATACTGTATCTGTCCCATTGGGAGACACGCGATGCAGCGCTCCGCGCGCTATACTGTATCTGTCCCATTGGGAGAAACGCGATGCAGCGCCCGCGCGCTATACTGTATCTGTCCCATTGGGAGAAACGCGATGCAGCGCCCGCGCGCTATACTGTATCTGTCCCATTGGGAGACACGCGATGCAGCGCCCGCGCGCTATACTGTATCTGTCCCATTGGGAGACACGCGATGCAGCGCCCGCGCGCTATACTGTATCTGTCCCACTGGGGGAAACGCGATGCAGCGCCCGCGCGCTATACTGTATCTGTCCCACTGGGGGAAACGCGATGCAGCGCCCGCGCGCTATACTGTATCTGTCCCATTGGGAGAAACGCGATGCAGCGCCCCGCGCGCTATACTGTATCTGTCCCATTGGGAGAAACGCGATGCAGCGCCCGCGTGCTATACTGTATCTGTCCCATTGGGAGACACGCGATGCAGCGCCCCGCGCGCTATACTGTATCTGTCCCATTGGGAGACACGCGATGCAGCGCCCGCGCGCTATACTGTATCTGTCCCATTGGGGGAAACGCGATGCAGCGCCCGCGCGCTATACTGTATCTGTCCCATTGGGAGAAACGCGATGCAGCGCCCGCGCGCTATACTGTATCTGTCCCACTGGGGGAAACGCGATGCAGCGCCCGCGCGCTATACTGTGTCTGTCCCATTGGGAGAAACGCGATGCAGCGCCCGCGCGCTATACTCTATCTGTCCCATTGGGAGAAACGCGATGCAGCGCCCGCGCGCTATACTGTATCTGTCCCACTGGGGGAAACGCGATGCAGCGCCCGCGCGCTATACTGTGTCTGTCCCATTGGGAGAAACGCGATGCAGCGCCCGCGCGCTATACTGTATCTGTCCCATTGGGAGACACGCGATGCAGCGCCCGCGCTCTATACTGTATCTGTCCCATTGGGAGAAACGCGATGCAGCGCCCGCGCGCTATACTGTATCTGTCCCACTGGGGGAAACGCGATGCAGCGCCCGCGCGCTATACTGTATCTGTCCCATTGGGAGACACGCGATGCAGCGCCCGCGCTCTATACTGTATCTGTCCCATTGGGAGAAACGCGATGCAGCGCACCGCGCGCTATACTGTATCTGTCCCACTGGGGGAAACGCGATGCAGCGCCCGCGCGCTATACTGTGTCTGTCCCATTGGGAGAAACGCGATGCAGCGCCCCGCGCGCTATACTGTATCTGTCCCATTGGGAGACACGCGATGCAGCGCCACCGCGCGCTATACTGTGTCTGTCCCATTGGGGGAAACGCGATGCAGCGCCCGCGCGCTATACTGTATCTGTCCCATTGGGGGAAACGCGATGCAGCGCCTCCGCGCGCTATACTGTATCTGTCCATTGGGAGAAACGCGATGCAGCGCCCGCGCGCTATACTGTATCTGTCCCATGGGGAGACACGCGATGCAGCGCCCGCGCGCTATACTGTGTCTGTCCCATTGGGGGAAACGCGATGCAGCGCCCGCGCGCTATACTGTATCTGTCCCATTGGGAGACACGCGATGCAGCGCCCGCGCGCTATACTGTATCTGTCCCATTGGGAGAAACGCGATGCAGCGCCCGCGCGCTATACTGTATCTGTCCCATTGGGAGACACGCGATGCAGCGCCCCGCGCGCTATACTGTATCTGTCCCATTGGGAGAAACGCGATGCAGCGCCCGCGCGCTATACTGTATCTGTCCCATTGGGAGACACGCGATGCAGCGCCCGCGCGCTATACTGTATCTGTCCTATTGGGAGAAACGCGATGCAGCGCCCGCGCGCTATACTGTATCTGTCCCATTGTGGGAAACGCGATGCAGCGCCCGCGCGCTATACTGTATCTGTCCCATTGGGAGAAACGCGATGCAGCGCCCGCGCGCTATACTGTGTCTGTCCCATTGGGGGAAACGCGATGCAGCGCCCGCGCGCTATACTGTATCTGTCCCATTGGGGGAAACGCGATGCAGCGCCCGCGCGCTATACTGTATCTGTCCCATTGGGAGACACGCGATGCAGCGCCCGCGCGCTATACTGTATCTGTCCCATTGGGAGACACGCGATGCAGCGCCCGCGCGCTATACTGTATCTGTCCCATTGGGAGACACGCGATGCAGCGCCCCGCGCGCTATACTGTATCTGTCCCATTGGGGGAAGTTATTATATCATGTTTGAAACTACTCTCTTCCTTTCATCTGCTGTTTCATTCCTCTCCTCCTGTCCTATCAGTCTCCTCTCCCCACCTCTTTTTTCTTTGCATCTCTCCCCCCTCTCTTCTTATTATGTCTCTCCCCCCTCCCCTCTTATTCTGTGTCCCCCCCTCCCCTCTTATCCTGTCTCTCCCCCTCCCCCTCTTATCCTGTCTCTCCCCCCTCCCCTCTTATCCTGTCTCTCCCCCCTCCCCTCTTATCCTGTCTCTCCCCCTCCCCTCTTATCCTGTCTCTCCCCCCTCCCCTCTTATCATGTTTCTCCCCCTCCCCTCTTATCATGTCTCTCCCCCCTCCCCTTATCCTGTATCTCCCCCTCCCCTCTTATCCTGTCTCTCCCCCTCCCCTCTTATCCTGTCTCTCCCCCTCCCCTCTTATCCTGTCTCTCCCCCTCCCCTCTTATCCTGTCTCTCCCCCTCCCCTCTTATCCTGTCTCTCCCCCTCCCCTCTTATCATGTTTCTCCCCCTCCCCTCTTATCATGTCTCTCCCCCCTCCCCTTATCCTGTATCTCCCCTCCTCTCCTCTCATTCTCTCCACCTCTTCTTTCGTAGCACCTCCCCCCTCCCCTCTTATCCTCTCCTCTGTCCCTCCCTCTCCTGTCATCCTCCATCTTCCTTCACTGCTCTCCTCCTCCCCTCCTCCCCCTGCCATCCTGTCCCCCCTCTCTTCCCCCATCCTGTGACTCTTCCTTGTCTCCCTCCCCCAGTTCCTGTTTCCATGGTAACACAGTCCCCGGATGGCAGGAGGGGGGAGGGGAAATTCTGGGGAAGTTGCCATAGTAACAATGACTGACATATCACCACTCCCCCAGCAAGGTGCCCAATGTGAATGCCCCCTCCTCTCCCCGCCTCCCACCAACCCACAGGGCAGTGGTGGGAGAACTTAACCCTTCAATATCAGTCTGGGCCACCTATGCTGAAGAAGTCAAATACTGAGCCACCTGTGCTGAAGCAGGGACTGATTGAGCCACCTGTGCTGAAGCAGGGACTGATTGAGCCACCTGTGCTGAAGCAGGGACTGATTGAGCCACCTGTGCTGCAGCAGTCAGTGGCTCAGTCTTTGACTGCTGCAGCACAGGTGGCTCAGTCTGAGCCACTGATTCAGCCACCTGTGCTGAAGCAGGGATATCCATAAAACCTGACCTGTTGGTGGCTCTTGAGGACTGGAGTTGGCCATCCCTGGCCTAATGTGTAGCCCTGAGACCCAAGGAGATAAGGGGACACTGCAATTCAACCCATATACCCACCGCTGCTGCCTTAGCTGGAGGGTCCAAGCTTCAGCCAATGGGAGGACGGCAGCCTAACTGGGCGCTGTCACGGGCAGGATTAGCCTTTAATGGACAATATGTCCAGTGTCTGCTAAGTGGGGACAGATGGTGGGGACGCAACATCATCCAATCAATACGCTGCTGGCAGCACAGGGGTTAAAGTCCAGCATTTTGGGGGGGGGGGGGGACCGTTTGTTACAATAGGCGTTGGTCTGGGGACCCAATTGAGGGGAGGAGGCTGTACTGATCCTGGCTCCATTACAGACCATATCTCAATAGTGGGCGCCATCTTTAGGGATACCGGCCAAAGATTTCTTCACATGAATGTCTCCCGACATTAGGAAGAGCTGCAGGGTGAGGGGGGAAATGTCCAAATCCATTCTGGCCTAAGTCAGTGGACGTCGGGGGGGGGGGGGGGGGACACGAGACCCCCTGAGAGAGATCTGGTAATGTTAGTGTTCAAGACAGAATACTTTTATTTAGCGTTTTCTAAATATAATAAAACCACTAGTTTATCCGCAGTATTCGGGCGCATACATTTTTTAAGGGGCACTCCCTGCATTACGCACTGTGTTGCTGCTCCCGTCCTGGCAGCGAAGGGGTTAAAAGAATATATACATTATTTTCTTATGAATACATCCGGTTGCCATGTAACAGGACATTCTCTGCAGAGGAATAAACACCCTGGGGGGCTCCTTGTTAGATAAATAAAACACATGGGTCACAGTTAGAAATGAGCAGGAGGGGGGCGTGACCTGTTCCCCAGACACAGTATGTGGGGGTAAGACACCCCAATACCTAGGTATGGCCTGGAACACGGGCGAAGGGAAGGAAACGGCCGTCATGCCACATAGGATCATTAGTGCCGGCACCCGAGGCGTCTTACCCCACTGAACTAATCCAGTAACACCCCAACACGCCCAGACACATTAAACGCGCACGCGCACACAGTGTTTTTGCTATATGGGGCAGTGCCCTATAGGGGATTTAACATCAGCTGCTGCACTTTGTTTGGGCCTTGTTTAATCTCTTGTTCTAATTGGACTCTATTTACACAGACTCAGGAGAGGAGCCCGGGCTCATTATCTTTAGCACTGAGACTGCATCGCTTTGGGGTTAAAAGCAATTATTATGATTATAAATGGTGTGTTTCCATATACTCTGACCTCAACGTACCGGTTAGATTATAAGCTCTTCGGGGCAGGGCTGCCAGTGTCTGCTGCACTTCCCCTCATTTACATCATTCTCCCCCGTTTTGTCTCGTGTAATATCTCTGCGAAGCAGTGTGCATTACTGGCATTAAATAGAAATAAAACAAGCAATAGCTGACAGACACTGTGCACCAACATAATCAATAGCGCAGTACAACATATGGCAGTGAGATTGTATAATGATGTGGGGTGTTTATCTAACCCCTTACCTGCCAGAGGGGTAGACACAGAAGGCATAGCTTACCCCTCTGTCAGAGGAGGGGTTAATTTTCACAAGTATATGTCTGATACTTTGTATCCGACATATGAGTGTTCTATCTTGCTGTGTACACTGGAAGTACTGGGGTATGTAATACTGTACTGGGGTATGTAATACTGTACTGCGCAACACGACCCTGCTTCCAGTCCAGGGTTTCCATCTCTCCTCCCAGAGCGCCGGCATCATCACATGGAGGGGAAATCCAGGGGACTGGAGCTGTCCCCGATGATCAGCAAGAGGAGTCTAGGCGCTTTCTGCAGGTAACCTACCTCTGTCAGTGCATCAATAAATTCACATAGACCAGTGTTAATGTGCAGCCCGACCACTCTTTCTTTTTGCTGACCCGCTGCTGGGCTTTAGATTGCCGGTCCTGGTTTTGCAGCTCTCCCCCACAGCGCTCGATGCCGCTTTATTATCTGGGGTGGGAGGTGGAAATCCAGGACTGGATCAGTCGCTTCTTGGAAACATGGAACCCCAGCCGAGGAGCACGGGTTATGGGTATTAACCCCCTTTGTTGCCAGAGGGGGCCTGCAAAGCAATACGTTGCTGGCCCCTTTGAATCTGAAGGGGTTAAGTTATGAATGTAATAATATATACACTATGTATTTCTTTTTATACTATATATAATTAGATATTATTAACCCCTGCAGTGCGTGAATACATTATCATAACACAGGAGTGGTTAACTCCAGTCCTCAAGGGCCACCAACAGGCCAGGTATTAGGGATATCCCTGCTTCAGCACAGGTGGCTCAATCAGTGGCTTGTGCTGAAGCAGCGGTATACTTAAAACCTGACCTGTTGGTGGCCCTTGAGGACTGGAGTTGGCCGCCCCTGGTATAATATATGGAATAATGCAGATAAACGGATACTTTCAGCATATTCCTGTGTTCCGCCCCGTTCGTGGCTGCACTAGGCGGTGTTACGTGGCCGGGGGTGTACGTGGGAGGTATCGGAGTCTCTCCCCTCCCCCCTCCCCATTAATATCTCATGCTAGTGGGACTGCAGCAGCCGCAGGGTTTCTCCTGGTGTAATCAGCCCAAATCCTTCCCTGCGAGGGACGCGGCAATAAGTACACAGAACTGCCATTGTACTCGGCAGTAACGTGTGTGTGTGTGTATATATTACATAGATTTTCAATTTTAGATTGCAAGCTCCTCGGAGCAGGATCTCCCAGTCCTCACGTACATGTACTCGTTACTGTTATTGCCCTTCCTCCCACTTTGTACTGCGCTGGGGAATGTTTGCATCACACACAGGATAATATATATATATGTATATAAGTTATCAGGGATTCCCCGCTCCCCTCTTCTCCCCTTTTAGTTCTTGCTGTCTCTTCTCCCTCTCCCCTCATTTCCTCCCTCTCCCTTCTCTCTCCCCCACTAGCTGCCTTTCCTTTGATTATTTTTTCTTCTATACTTTAGGGCAGTTTCTCCTGGGGGTCTGTCAGTCTCTTTCAGTCACTGTCTGTAAGTCTCTTTCTCTCCATGTGTCTGTATCTCTCTCCCCTGCTCTCTTTCTCACTGTCTGTGTGTCTCTTTCTCTCCCTATCACTGTCTATCTGTCAGAATCTCTTTCTCTCCCTTTCTTCCCTGTCTCCCGTCTCCCTCTCCCTGACTCTCTTTCCCTCCCTCTCTCCCCCTCTGTCTGGCTGTTTCACTCTCCATCTGCCTCTCTTTCTCTCCGTTTCTTTCTCTCTCCCCATGCTCTCTCTCTCTCTGCCTGTCTCTCCTCATCCGTGTCTCTCTCCCCCTCCCTCTCTTCTCTCCCCTCTCTCTCTGTTTCTTTCTCCCCCTCCCTCTGCCTGTCTCTCTCTCCCTATCTTCTCATCCCTATCCCTCTCCCTCTGCCTGTCTCTTTCTCTTCTCATCCCTCTGTCTCTCCCTCTGCCTGTCTCTTTCTCTCTCGCCCTCCCTCTGCCTGTCTCTTTCTCTCTTCTCATCCCTGTTTCTCTCTCTCCCTGTCTCTTTCTCCCCCCCCCCTCTTTTATCTCTCCTTTTTGTGTTAGTGTGTTTGAATCTATCAGACACCCCCTCCCCCCCCCAAATAACATTGAGGGTTTGAATATAAGGGGGGAGCTGTCTCTCCAGCAGTAACCCACAGGGAAGGAGGGAAAGGAGAGAGAGAGGGGGGGAGCGGAGGGACAGCAGCCTGAAGACTGGAAGAAAGATAGAGGGTGGGGAGGAGAGAGTATTAATACGTAGGTAAAGGAAGAGCGCAAGAAAGAAAAGAGACGGGCGTGCAAGAAGAGCGCTAGAAATCCGGACTCATGGCTATAAGGGAGAGTGTTATACGCAGGGAGGGGAAATACTCGTCGACGAGGAGGCGGACAATATATTGGACTGTAAATGGCCCCCTTTTGTGCGCTGCACAGCGCTGTGTACACAGGCGGGGATAATGACAGAGCGGCGGAGCCTGGCAGCGAGCTGGACAATACCGAGAGAATCCTGCGCAAATAACATGTGCTGTGCTTTCTGTTCCGCTGTATACAGGAGAAGAAGAGAGAGGTACAGAGGCAGAGTATACCTGTGTATAGAGGCGGCAGAGTATACCTGTATATAGAGACAGCAAGCAGAGTATTTATTTTATAGAGACAGTGCAGAGTATACCTGTGTATAGAGGCAGTGCAGAGTATACTGTAACCATTCCTATGTGCTGTGTGCCGCACTCCATACTGTAATTGTGACGCGCTTTGAGTCCCATTGGGAGAAAAGTGCTATATTAAATAAAGTTATTAGACTTGTGTATAGGGACAGTGAGCAGGACTAGCTACCTCGTGTACTAGAGACAGAGCAGCAGTATACCTGTGTATAGAGACATAGCAGAGTATACCTGTGTATAGAGGTAGAGAGCAGAGTATACCTGTGTATAGAGGTAGAGAGCAGAGTATACCTGTGTATAGAGGTAGAGAAGCAGATGTAATGGTGGGATTATTTGTGGGCTGGGATATTTGGGAGATTTAGCTAGCGCCTTATTCTATTGTGTAAATGCGTCCGCTGCAGCTCATATAGGAATAAATACAGATATTATACCTGAAAGGGGGACAGTGTTGTCAGTAAGGGGAGACCACTGTCAGTAAGGGGAGACGCTGTGTCAGTAAGGGGAGACACTGTCTCTGTAAGGGGGGGACACTGTCTCTGTAAGGGGGGACACTGTCTCTGTAAGGGGGGGGACACTGTGTCTGTAAGGGGGGACACTGTCTAAGGGGGGGACACTGTCTAAGGGGGGACACTGTGTCTGTAAGGGGGGACACTGTGTCTGTAAGGGGGGGACACTGTGTCTGTAAGGGGGGACACTGTGTCTGTAAGGGGGGACACTGTGTCTTGTAAGGGGGGAGACACTGTGTCTGTAAGGGGGGACCACTGTGTCTGTAAGGGGAGACACTGTCTGTAAGGGGGGACACTGTGTCAGTAAGGGTGGACGCTGTGTCAGTAAGGGGGGGACACTATGTCAGTAAGGGGGGGACACTGTGTCAGTAAGGGGGGACGCTGTGTCAGTAAGGGGGGGACCGCTGTGTCAGTAAGGGGGGGACGCTGTGTCAGTAAGGGGAGACGCTGTGTCAGTAAGGGGAGACGCTGTGTCAGTAAGGAGGGACAATCTGTCAGTAAGGGGGACGCTGTGTCAGTAAGGGGGGGACGCTGTGTCAGTAAGGGGGGGAAGCTGTGTCAGTAAGGGGGGACGCTGTGTCAGTAAGGGGGGACGCTGTGTCCAGTAAGGGGAGACGCTGTGTCAGTAAGGGGAGACGCTGTGTCAGTAAGGAGGGACAATGTGTCGGTAAGGGGAGACGCTGCGTCAGTAAGGGGGGACCCTGTCGGTAAGGGGGGGGCACTGCGTCGGTAAGGGGGGACGCTGCGTCGGTAAGGGGGGACGCTGTGTCTGTAAGGGGAGACACTGTCTGTAAGGGGGGACGCTGTGTCAGTAAGGGGGGGGACACTATGTCAGTAAGGGGGGGACACTGTCAGTAAGGGGGGACGCTGTGTCAGTAAGGGGGGGGAACGCTGTGTCAGTAAGGGGAGACGCTGTGTCAGTAAGGGGAGACGCTGTGTCAGTAAGGGGGGACGCTGTGTCAGTAAGGGGGGGACGCTGTGTCAGTAAGGGGAGACGCTGTGTCAGTAAAGGGGAGACGCTGTGTCAGTAAGGAGGGACAATGTGTCAGTAAGGGGGGACGCTGTGTCAGTTAGGGGAGACGCTGCGTCAGTAAGGGGGGGGCACTGCGTCGGTAAGGGGGGACGCTGTGTCGGTAAGGCGGGGACCCTGCGTCGGTAAGGGGAGACACAGTAGCAGGATACACACGGGAACGTCCGGGTAAGAACAAAATGGAGATGTAGAGAGAGACACAAAATGGCGGCAGGCTGTGTTTCCACATCCCGCCGCTAGCGCGCGGCGAGCAGCAGGATGTGGCAGCCGCTCCATGTCTCCATACAGAATCATTATACGCGGGGGGACGCGCGGAGATAACGCGCTCACTGCATGTAAAGCCAGGCGCTGGCGCCCGCCTGAGCGGGGGGAGGGGGGTAAATACAATATGGGGTAGGGGTGGTAAATACAATATGGGGTAGGGGGGTAAATACAATATGGGGTAGGGGGGTAAATACAATATGGTGGTAGGGGGGGTAAATACAATATGAGGGAGGGGGGTAAATACAATATGAGGGAGGGGGGTAAATACAATATGGGGGAGGGGGGTAAATACAATATGGGGGAGGGGGGTAAATACAATATGGGGGAGGGGGGTAAATACAATATGTGGGAGGGGGGTAAATACAATATGTGGGAGGGGGGGGTAAATACAATATGAGGGAGGGGGTAAATACAATATGGGGGAGGGGGGTAAATACAATATGAGGGTGGGGGGTAAATACAATATGAGGGTGGGGGGGGTAAATACAATATGAGGGAGGGGGGTAAATACAATATGGGGGAGGGGGGGTAAATACAATATGAGGGAGGGGGGTAAATACAATATGAGGGAGGGGGGGTAAATACAATATGAGGGAGGGGGGTAAATACAATATGAGGGAGGGGGGTAAATACAATATGGGGGAGGGGGGTAAATACAATATGGGGGAGGGGGGGTAAATACAATATGGGGAGGGGGGGTAAATACAATATGAGGGAGGGGAGTAAATACAATATGAGGGAGGAGGGGAGGGGGTAAATACAATATGAGGGAGGGGGGGTAAATACAATATTGAGGGAGGGGGGGAGGGCGGTAAATACAATATGAGGGAGGGGGAGGGGGGTAAATACAATATGAGGGTGGGGGGTAAATACAATATGAGGGAGGGGGGTAAATACAATATGTGGGAGGGGGGTAAATACAATATGAGGGAGGGGGAGGTAAATACAATATGAGGGAGGGGGTAAATACAATATGAGGTAGGGGGAGAGGGGTAAATACAATATGAGGTAGGGGGGAGGGGGTAAATACAATATGGGGGAGGGGGGTAAATACAATATGAGGTAGGGGGTAAATACACTATGAGGTAGGGGGAGGGGGGTAAATACAATGTGAGGTAGGGGAGAGGGGGGTAAATACAATATGGGGGGAGGGGGTAAATACAAAGTGAGGTAGGGTGTAAATACACTATGAGGTAGGGGGAGGGGGGTAAATACAATGTGAGGTAGGGGAGGGGGGTAAATACAATATGGGGGAGGGGGGTAAATACAATATGGGGGAGGGGGGTAAATACAATATGGGGGAGGGGGTAAATACAATGTGAGGTAGGGGGAGGGGGTAAATACAGTATGGGGGAGGGGGGTAAATACAATGTGGGGGAGGGGGTAAATACAATGTGAGGTAGGGGGAGGGGGTAAATACAGTATGGGGGAGGGGGGTAAATACAATATGAGGTAGGGGGGTAAATACAATATGAGGTAGGGGGACGGGAGTAAAAACAATATGAGGTAGGGGGTAAATACAATATGAGGTAGGGGGACGGGAGTAAAAACAATATGAGGTAGGGGGTAAATACAATATGGGGGAGGGGGGGTAAATACAATATGGGGGAGGGGGGTAAATACAATATGAGGTAGGGGGAGGGGGGTAAATACAATATGAGGTAGGGGGGTAAATACAATATGAGGGAGGGGGGTAAATACAATATGAGGTAGGGGGAGGGGGGTAAATACAATATGAGGTAGGGGGAGGGGGGTAAATACAATATGAGGTAGGGGGAGGGGGGATAAATACAATATGAGGTAGGGGGAGGGGGATAAATACAATATGAGGTAGGGGGAGGGGGATAAATACAATATGAGGTAGGGGGTAAATACAATATGGGGGAGGGGGTAAATACAATATGAGGTAGGGGGAGGGGGGTAAATACAATATGAGGTAGGGGGTAAATACAATATGGGGGAGGGGGTAAATACAATATGAGGTAGGGGGAGGGGGGTAAATACAATATGAGGTAGGGGGAGGTGGGTAAATACAATATGATGTAGGGGGTAAATACAATATGAGGTAGGGGGAGGGGGTAAATACAATATGAGGTAGGGGGAGGTGGGTAAATACAATATGAGGTAGGGGGAGGTGGGTAAATACAATATGAGGTAGGGTTGCAATGTTAGGAACATGTGGGATAGATTCAGCTTGGGGGGCTCAACTCCCATCCTCAAACCCCCACCCCTCCCTCCCAACAGGTCAGGTTTTCAGGATATCCCTGCTTCAGCACAGGTGGCTCAATCGAAGACTGAGCCTCTGATTGAGCCCGCTGTGCTAAAGCAGGGACTGATTGAGCTACCTGTGCTGAAGCAGGGTCTGATCGAGCCCCCTGTGCTGAAGCAGGGAGTGATTGAGCCGTCTGTGCTGAAGCTTAAAACCTGACCTGTTGGGGGTGTTTTGATGACTGGAGTTGAGCCCCCTTAGATTAGGATCAGGGGGGGGGGGTTGAGCAAGCACAATGTGAGTCCAGTTTAGGATTTATTTGACCAGTAAAGTCCTCTCTCTCCTCCCCTCACATGTCCGTGTACAATGTCCGTGCCCTGTGTGTCACACGCATGTGCCAAGGCTGCAGGATTCTGTTTCACTTCTCATATTTCGGAAGCTGCTCCCCCCCCCCCCCCCCACCCCTGTAACACGGGCAGCGGTATTTAGTACACACGTACACACATAGCCGCACATGCGTAGACACACGGTCACACACACTAGAGACACAGACCAGAGACACACATACAAACACACACCAGAGACACACACGCACACGTCAGAGGCATGTACACAAGCTGCAAATACAACACATGCACACACACACATTACACTGGAGCCAAGAACAAAAGCGCAGAGCTAGTAGGGGGGGGGGGGGGGGCAGAAGGCGCCACAGATAAGGGGGGGGGGGGATAACAGGCCCCAGTCTGTCTGCACCTCCCCCCCTCTGCAGGACCAGCCCTGGGCTCTTATCTCAGAGCAGCTCCGGGTTAATAATACTCTAGGCCTGGCCAAGCGCAGCTCTGGGCTGCAAGATGGGGCCAATGTGGGCTGCAGTTGAAAGCGGCTTATTGCCGCCATCTTTAAAACAGCCTCCTGATTTCCTTTGCCTTGTACCTGCGTTACCTTCTGCATCAGATACACCCGCAGCATAAATAGTGATCCAGAGCATTACAGGAGCAATAAAACCTGGTGTATATCAACGTAAATACACAACATCTGCTGTCGTCCATATATACCGTATATAGCAGTGATTACAGCAGCAACCCGCCTTCATCATCCCATAACTCCAGCAGTGCCGTGTTTACCCTGTGCTGCCCAAACACATTCCTTATTCCTGTGGTGTGGCAAAGAGGAGAAAGGAAAGAATCACTGAACCCCACAAAGTAGGCGCATGAAACCGCGCTAATAATGCGCTAATAATGCATTTCTGCGGGACATGCTGCGGCCCGTGCAGTGAGGGAAGGGTTAAGGGACCAGCATTTATTGGCTAATGCGGCTTTGGTTTAATGAGTGATCTTTAAATAAACAGGTTTCACCTGAAGGGGTTGTGTCTCTTTACTTTGTACTGTCACCGCGCCTGCTGCCCAGCCTGCAGTGTCCTCTCCCTGGGGACACCGGGTGGGGCTGCTGTTGTGAAAGCACTTAGCCATGCAACATATTCTCTACCAATGTCACAGCAGCAGGTGCAGACTGTGGGGCTTAAATGTGCAGGGCCATATGGCAGGGGGCTCAACTCCAGTCCTCTTCCCCCCCCCCAACAGGTCAGGTTTTCAGGATATCCCTGCTTCAGCACAGGTGGATCAATCAGAGGCTCTGTCTTTCGACTGAGTCTCTGATTGTGCAACCTGTGCTGAAACAATGACTGATTGAGCCACCTGTGCTGAAGCAGGGATATCCCGAAAACCTGACCTTTGGGGGCAGTGGGCCTTGAGTGCTGGAGTTGAGCTCCTGCCATATGGGACGCCTCAGGGTAATACAAGGGGGGGACAGATTTGTTTACACTAACCTCCGACACGTTTACCTCCTGTTCAATTATCTGTGCCCCTGAGATGTTATTTCCTTAGAATTGATTCCAAAATATAATAATGACCTCTACAATATACTCTCTGTAATAATGACCTCTACAATATACTCTCCGTAATAATGACCTCTAAAATATACTCTGTAATAATGACCTCTACAATATACTCTCCGTAATAATGACCTCTACAATATACTCTCCGTAATAATGACCTCTAAAATATACTTCCCGTAATAATGACCTCTAAAATATACTCCGTCATAATGACCTCTACAATATACTCTCCGTAATAATGACCTCTAAAATATACTCTCTGTAATAATGACCTCTACAATATACTCTCCGTAATAATGACCTCTAAAATATACTCTGTAATAATGACCTCTACAATATACTCTCCGTAATAATGACCTCTAAAATATACTCTCCGTAATAATGACCTCTAAAATATACTCCCCGTAATAATGACCTCTAAAATATACTCCGTAATAATGACCTCTACAATATACTCCATAATAATGACCTCTAAAATATACTCCCCGTAATAATGACCTCTAAAATATACTCCCCGTAATAATGACCTCTAAAATATACTCCGTAATAATGACCTGCAAAATATACTCTCTAATAATGACCTGCAAAATATACTCTTGGTAATGATCAAGCCTGAGTTTCACTTCTGCAAATGAGACACAGAAGCCAACGGTTTCCAACGCTCGCTGGGGGCTTTTAACTGAAAGGCCATATTTTGACCCCACCCCAACACTTAGCAAATATTTAATGTAATATACTTGCATGCGCTTAACTTAACAGTGAGTTTCAGTGTAATAAACGGCACTGAGAAACAAATATGACGTGAGCAGAGCAGCAGTAAGCAGGGGAGCAGTGAGCAGAGAGCAGGCAGCAGGGGAGCAGTGAGCAGAGAGCAGGGGAGCAGAGTAGCAGGCAGCAGGGGAGCAGAGTAGCAGTAAGCAGGGGAGCAGAGTAGCAGTAAGCAGGGGAGCAGAGTAGCAGTAAGCAGGGGAGCAGAGCAGCAGTAAGCAGGGGAGCAGAGCAGCAGTAAGCAGGGGAGCAGGGAGCAGGGAGCAGGGAGCAGAGCAGCAGTAAGCAGGGGAGCAGAGCAGCAGTAAGCAGGGGAGCAGAGTAGCAGTAAGCAGGGGAGCAGAGCAGCAGTGAGCAGGGGAGCAGAGTAGCAGTGAGCAGGGGAGCAGTGAGCAGAGAGCAGGGGAGCAGAGAAGCAGTAAGCAGGGGAGCAGGGAGCAGGGAGCAGGGAGCAGAGCAGCAGTAAGCAGGGGAGCAGAGCAGCAGTAAGCAGGGGAGCAGAGTAGCAGTAAGCAGGGGAGCAGAGCAGCAGTGAGCAGGGGAGCAGAGTAGCAGTGAGCAGGGGAGCAGTGAGCAGAGAGCAGGGGAGCAGAGAAGCAGTAAGCAGGGGAGCAGAGCAGCAGGGGAGCAGAGTAGCAGAGAGCAGGGGAGCAGAGCAGCAGTAAGCAGGGGAGCAGAGCAGCAGTAAGCAGGGGAGCAGAGTAGCAGTAAGCAGGGGAGCAGAGCAGCAGTAAGCAGGGGAGCAGAGCAGCAGGGGACAGAGCAGCAGGGGAGCAGAGCAGCAGGGGAGCAGAGTAGCAGTAAGCAGGGGAGCAAGAGAGCAGTGAGCAGGGGAGCAGAGCAGTAGGGAGCAGAGCAGCAGTAGGGAGCAGAGCAGCAGTGAGCAGGGTAGCAGTAAGCAGGGGAGCAGAGCAGCAGTAAGCAGGGGAGCAGAGCAGCAGTAAGCAGGGGAGCAGAGTAGCAGTAAGCAGGGGAGCAGAGCAGCAGTAAGCAGGGGAGCAGAGTAGCAGTAAGCAGGGGAGCAGAGCAGCAGTAAGCAGGGGAGCAGGGAGCAGAGCAGCAGTAAGCAGGGGAGCAGAGCAGCAGTGAGCAGGGGAGCAGGGGAGCAGAGCAGCAGTAAGCAGGGGAGCAGAGCAGCAGTGAGCAGGGGAGCAGAGCAGCAATAAGCAGGGGAGCAGGGAGCAGAGCAACAGTGAGCAGGGGAGCAGAGCAGCAGGGAGCAGAGCAGCAGGGGAGCAGAGCAGCAGTAAGCAGGGGAGCAGAGCAGCAGTAAGCAGGGGAGCAGAGCAGCAGTAAGCAGGGGAGCAGAGCAGCAGTAAACAGAGCAGCAGGGGAGCAGAGCAGAGCAGCAGTAAGCAGAGAGCAGAGCAGCAGTAAGCAGAGGAGCAGAGCAGCAGTAAGCAGGGGAGCAGAGCAGCAGTAAGCAGGGGAGCAGAGCAGCAGAGCAGCAGTAAGCAGAGGAGCAGAGCAGCAGTAAGCAGGGGAGCAGAGCAGCAGTAAGCAGGGGAGCAGAGCAGCCGTAAGCAGGGGAGCAGAGCAGCAGTAAGCAGGGGAGCACAGCAACAGTGAGCAGGGGAGCAGAGCAGCAGTAAGCAGGGGAGCAGAGCAGCAGTAAGCAGGGGAGCAGAGCAGCAGGGAGCAGAGCAGCAGTAAGCAGGGGAGCAGAGCAGCAGTAAGCAGGGGAGCAGAGCAGCAGCAAACAGAGCAGCAGGGGAGCAGAGCAGCAGTAAGCAGAGAGCAGAGCAGCAGTAAGCAGAGGAGCAGAGCAGCAGTAAGCAGAGGAGCAGAGCAGCAGTAAGCAGGGGAGCAGAGCAGAGCAGCAGAGGAGCAGAGCAGCAGTAAGTAGGGGAGCAGAGCAGCAGTAAGCAGGGGAGCAGAGCAGCAGTAAGCAGGGGAGCAGAGCAGCAGTAAGCAGAGGAGCAGAGCAGCAGTAAGCAGGGGAGCAGAGCAGCAGTAAGCAGGGAAGCAGAGCAGAGCAGCAGTAAGCAGGGGAGCAGAGCAGCAGTAAGCAGGGAAGCAGAGCAGAGCAGCAGTAAGCAGGGGAGCAGAGCAGCAGTAAGCAGGGGAGCAGAGCAGCAGTAAGCAGGGAAGCAGAGCAGCAGTAAGCAGGGGAGCAGAGAGCAGAGCAGCAGTAAGCAGGGGAGCAGAGCAGCAGTAAGCAGAGGAGCCAGTAAGCAGAGCAGCAGTAAGCAGAGTAGCAGGGGAGCAGAGCAGCAGTAAGCAGGGGGGCAGAGCAGCACTATGCAGGGGAGCAGAGCAGCAAAGCAGCAGTAAGCAGGGGGGCAGAGCAGCAGTAAGCAGGGGAGCAGAGAGCAGAGCAGCAGTAAGCAGGGGAGCAGAGCAGCAGAGCACCTAAGAGCCACATGACGAACCCTTTGAATGCCTCCGGCACTTGCTCTCATGTCGTCGCTCCGTCATCTCTTAAAGTAAAATCGTATTAAATGTTCCCCTACAAAAACGAGGAATACGTTTGGTGAAGTCAGTCTGTCCCGGGGTCTCTGAGGTGCTAGCACCCCGGGATGTAGACACCGTCAAACGGAGGATAGGTGGGGGGCCAAATCTTACATTTGACAGCAAGACTCAGGCTGCAACATCTCTCCCGCCCCCCCTCACCTCTCTCCCATGCAATCACCTCTCTCTCCCCTCACTTCCCCCCCACCTCTCTCCCACTTACTTCCCCCCCCTCACCTCTCTCTCTCTGGCCCCCCTACCTCTTCCCACCCTTCCTCACCTTTCCCCCCTCCCCCTATTCCCCCCCCCCCCCCCAGCGAAGGAGCTAAAACAAAAGATTCACATGTACATAGCCTGGTACAGTAGGTACATAGCCTGGTACAGTAAGTACATACCCTAGTACAGTAGGTACATACCCTAGTACAGTAGGTACATAGCCTGGTACAGTAGGTACAAAGCCTGGTACAGTAGGTACATAGCCTGGTACAGTAGGTACATAGCCTGGTACAGTAGGTACATAGCCTGGCACAGTAGGTACATAGCCTGGTACAGTAGGTACATAGCCTGGCACAGTAGGTACATAGCCTGGCACAGTAGGTACATAGCCTGGCACAATAGGTACATAGCCTGGTACAGTAGGTACATAGCCTGGTACAGTAGGTACATAGCCTGGCACAGTAGGTACATAGCCTGGCACAGTAGGTACATAGCCTGGCACAGTAGGTACATAGCCTGGCACAGTAGGTACATACCTTGGTACAGTAAGTACATAGCCTGGTACAGTAGGTACATAGCCTGGTACAGTAGGTACATAGCCTGGCACAGTAGGTACATACCTTGGTACAGTAGGTACATAGCCTGGTACAGTAGGTACATAGCCTGGTACAGTAGGTACATACCTTGGTACAGTAGGTACATAGCCTGGTACAGTAGGTACATAGCCTGGTACAGTAGGTACATACCTTGGTACAGTAGGTACATAGCCTGGTACAGTAGGTACATACCTTGGTACAGTAGGTACATAGCCTGGCACAGTAGGTACATACCTTGGTACAGTAGGTACTACATACCTTGGTACAGTAGGTACTACATACCTTGGTACAGTAGGTACGCACAGCCCTTTTAGAGTATCCAGCTTTTTTTGTTTGAAGTGGCTTAAAAAGCAGTGGTTCTGTGCCTAATGTAAACAAGTTCTGCATGTAATAAACACCCGGACAGGGCTCTCCGTGTTTCAGAGAGATGTAAGCAATGTGACCAGCATATTAAAGGTTAATCCCAGCCATTGCCCCAACCAGTCAAGATGGATGCCGAGGTTCTAGGATACTATCCCATCTTATTGTGGCCAAGATGGCCGACCTGTATATTGCTGTGTGCACTGTAAATGTTAATTCTACCCCTGTGTGTAATGTGATGCTGAATTCTGTGTACCTTTTGGGTGCTGGGGTGGTAAGTCACTTAGCCAGCCAGCAATCCGGGTTTTATTATCTAAATGTGGGAGGGGGAGTGCTTGGGACACTGGAGGAGTGGGGAGGGGGGAGTGCTTGGGACACTAGAAGTGGGGAGGGGGGAGTGCTTGGGACACTAGAAGTGGGGAGGGGGGAGTGCTTGGGACACTAGAAGTGGGGAGGGGGGAGTGCTTGGGACACTAGAAGTGGGGAAGTTGGAGTGCTTGGGACACTGGAGGAGTGGGGAGGGTGGAGTGCTTGTGACACTAGAAGTGGGGAGGGGGGAGTGCTTGGGACACTAGAAGTGGGGAGGGGGGAGTGCTTGGGACACTGGAGGAGTGGGGAGGGTGGAGTGCTTGTGACACTAGAAGTGGGGAGGGGGAAGTGCTTGTGACACTGTAGAAGTGGGGAGGGGGGAGGGCTTGGGACACTGTAGGAGTGGGGAGGGGGGAGGGCTTGGGACACTGTAGGAGGGGGGAGGGCTTGGGACACTGTAGGAGTGGGGAGGGGGGAGGGCTTGGGACACTGTAGGAGGGGGGAGGGCTTGGGACACTGTAGGAGTGGGGAGGGGGGAGTGCTTGGGACACTAGAAGTGGGGAGGGGGGAGTGCTTGGGACACTAGGAGTGGGGAGTGCTTGGGACACTAGGAGTGGGGAGGGGGAGTGCTTGGGACACTAGGAGTGGGGAGGGGGAAGTGCTTGGGACACTAGGAGTGGGGAGGGGGGAGTGCTTGGGACACTAGGAGTGGGGAGGGGGAAGTGCTTGGGACACTAGGAGTGGGGAGGGGGAAGTGCTTGGGACACTAGGAGTGGGGAGGGGGGAGTGCTTGGGACACTAGGAGTGGGGAGGGGGAGTGCTTGGGACACTAGAAGTGGGGAGGGGGAGTGCTTGGGACACTAGGAGTGGGGAGGGGGGAGTGCTTGGGACACTAGGAGTGGGGAGGGGGGAGTGCTTGGGACACTAGGAGTGGGGAGGGGGAAGTGCTTGGGACACTAGGAGTTGGGAGGGGGAGTGCTTGGGACACTAGGAGTGGGGAGGGGGAAGTGCTTGGGACACTAGGAGTGGGGAGGGGGAAGTGCTTGGGACACTAGGAGTGGGGAGGGGGGAGTGCTTGGGACACGGAGTGGGGAGGGGGAAGTGCTTGGGACACTAGGAGTGGGGAGGGGGAAGTGCTTGGGACACTAGGAGTGGGGAGGGGGAAGTGCTTGGGACACTAGAAGTGGGGAGGGGGGAGTGCTTGGGACACTAGGAGTGGGGAGGGGGGAGTGCTTGGGACACTAGAAGTGGGGAGGGGGGAGTGCTTGGGACACTAGGAGTGGGGAGGGGGGAGTGCTTGGGACACTAGAAGTGGGGAGGGGGGAGTGCTTGGGACACTAGAAGTGGGGAGGGGGGAGTGCTTGGGACACTAGGAGTGGGGAGTGCTTGGGACACTAGGAGTGGGGAGTGCTTGGGACACGGGGAGGGGGGAGTGCTTGGGACACTAGGAGTGGGGAGGGGGGAGTGCTTGGGACACTAGGAGTGGGGAGTGCTTGGGACACTAGAAGTGGGGAGGGGGAGTGCTTGGGACACTAGGAGTGGGGAGGGGTGTGTGCTCAGGTCGAGGGAACTGTGACTCGGAAAGCGGACCCTTTATTCATCCCAGACTCTGAGGCGCCCATCTCAGAACGAGGCTTGATCGAGTAGGCGAGTGGTAAGTTTGCTATTCTCCGAGTAACATGCCCTCTGGTATTGAGGCACCAGAGACCCGCAGAGAGTGCAAGCTCACCTGGGTAAGCCTATTGAAGCGGTGCCCAGCACCAAGCTGTGATTCCCCCGTAACCCCGTTTTGGTGAGTTTGGACTGTACATCTTGTATTGTGTTGTGTCTGTTGGCTTCGGCCGAAATAAACTTGTTTAATTTGACTCCTCCGTTCTGCCTGGTGCTTGTGATGAAGGTGTCATAGTCCTTGTCTCCCGTGACAGGCTTTTTCTGCTGGCAGCGGTGGGATCGCTAGACTCAGCGCTGAAATTCTTACGGGTATTTCAACACTGAGTCGGTCTTGATTTCGAGACCGCAGAATGAGACGATTCCGGCACTCCATACCCGGTTACGGTTCATCTACCCCCCCCCCCCCAGTAGTTATCTTTAGTCCGCCAGAAAATGGACCAAGAAGATGGCGTCCAAGTTCAGGTCTTGGACCACGGCCTACATAATGCTCTGCTGCGAGGAGTATGAGCTGACGGCGAGATGGCGGGCAGCCATAGCAGGCCTCGTTGCAGAGACGGATGGTATTCTGTCCCCGGACCACCCTTTCGGAAGCTCAGTCCTCTAGCTCAGAGTACCGATGCCAACCGGATTGTGGCCACATTGGCAGCCCTAGGAACCAAGGCCACACTGGCGATGTGCCTGGTGGCGCTCCAGTATCTGTCCAGATGGCCCCCCAAGCACCGGTTCCAGACCAGCAGCTGCAGCTCCGTGCAAGTATATCTGTCTGACCTACAGCAGCGTTGCTAAGTTCAGCAAGGACAAAGACGACATTGATGGATACGTGAGGGCATTCGAGAGTGCAAGCTCACCTGGGTAAGAGAGTGCTAGCTCACCTGGGTAAGAGTGCTAGCTCACCTGGATAAGAGTGCAAGCTCACCTGGGTAAGAGTGCTAGCTCACCTGGATAAGAGTGCAAGCTCACCTGGGTAAGAGTGCTGGCTCACCTGGATAAGAGTGCAAGCTCACCTGGGTAAGAGCGCAAGCTCAGCTGGGTAAGAGAGTGCAAGCTCACTAATGCTTCCTGCACCAACTCCCAGAGGAAGACTGGGTAAAGTACTTCCCAACTGAGTGGAAAAGCTTCCAAAACGTACTGAGTTGTGTAGAAAGCCAGCGCATCAGAAAAAACAAGTCCTGTTTGGCACAATAAACTGAGGTTTAGGATAAACTCCTTCAATGTAAGCATATAGCATAACGAAGCCCTAATAGGGTTAGGGGACTGGTACCTAATGCCAGCGGCACCATAAATAAATAGTACAGACCAACGTCCCATATATCAGAGAAAAAAGGGGTACAGCGACCCACAAAGTGACCTCACTCAGTTTCTCCTGGAGTATCCAATCTCAGAATCTTCATAGGCTGCAATCTCCCAGGTGATGGCAGGAACAAGTAGGAAAATAAGGCAGTGCACTGCCCAAAGTAACAGAAGGAGGCTCACGGTTTTTAGCAACAAAAAATAGATTTATTACATAAAAAGTGGACAAAAGGGTCCCCCCTACCTAGGCCGCAGCAGGGGTCCACCAACTAGTTTCAGGCAAAAATGCCTGTTATCACCTTGATAACGGGCATTTTTGCCAGAAACTAGTTGGTGGACCCCTGTTGCGGCCTAGGGGGGACCCTTTTGTCCACTTTTTATGTAATAAATCTATTTTTTGTTGCTAAAAACCGTGAGCCTCCTCCTGTTACTTTGGGCAGTGCACTGCCTTATTTTCCTACTTGTTCAAAACGTACTGAGAGATGGACCTGGAGGATGCCGGTGACTATCCGGTGGTGAAGGATCTCCTCTCCTGGCATGGTATGAGATAACCCCCAAAACCTACCGGACCCAGTTCAGAGGGGTCCCAGGATTCCCACATCGAATTTGTATCACCAATTAGCCCACAACAGCAAGCGGTGGGTAGCCGGATGTGAGGTGGTCACTTTTAAGGGCATCCTGGACTTGGTCATAAAGGAGCATGCTTACATGTATTTCTGAGGTCCGGGAGGTGGTCACGGACTGCAAGCCAGTCACGTCCCGACAGGCTGCCACGATGACGGATGAATTTCTGGAGGCCCAACCATAGTTCCAGTAGATGCTCCGATTCCTGGACACAGAGCACCTCGGCCTGCAGAAGTCGAAGGGTCCAGTGCTCATTCTTGGAGGAGTGCTCCAGCCCCCTGCAGTTCCAGATCCCGAGCCACCGTGCAATCGGTCAGGTCACATGAGGGTTGATTGTCCTACTGCCTGCAAGGCTGCTTCCCCCATTCTGGGGCCACGTCCACCAGCAGCGTGTCTGATTACTTAAGTGGGGTTGGCTCTGATGGTGGAGCAACCGACTTCACCAGGCGGTTTAGCAAGTTCATTAGGCGACCCATGTTTCAGTCCCTTAGACTCTGATAGCTGCTTCCGAGAATGAGGCGCATCGAGTGTCCATGATCGGGCTGGGGCCCCACCATGGCTGTCAGCAGCGTCTTCGGTACGAGGAAGGCCATCAATTTGATGGATACCGGAGCTGCAATAACTCTGGTTCGACCTGATATGGTCGGGCTGGAGCTTCTTTTACCTGGTGAAGCTACGCAAGTGAAAATAGCCGATGGAGCCCCCAAGTCCTGAAGATTGCCTGGGTATTCCTAGATTGAGGAGTTGGCCAGGCCATCGATGATGTGCAGGTCCTCCCATGGCTTGACACCGACATTTTATTGGGCAGCGACCTAGCAGATTTGTCTGCAGTTATGCAGAGGTTGGGGCTGTCCTGATTGCGGCCGTTACCTGCAGCCAGAGCTGAGCTGTTGCTGGCTCAGAGGCTCTGATAGTTCAGGCAGCAGACCCTGAAGCCATCGCTCCCAGGACCTTGGAGCCTACGCCCCTAGATGTCCCGGAGGAGGGCAATGAGGTACGCTGGTGAGAGCTTGACATGACTGACTCGCCATTCACGACTTTGATTGTGGACGAGGGGACGCAGCAGAGCCTTGTGGTCAGGTCTGGGTGTAGAGGGCCTGAGACGGCGCGCTGCCAGGCATGCCTCTGAATCTGGACTCAATCAGCTCCTGTGGCGATGCGGGCTCTGGTACAGGGAACAGACCCCTGAGGCCCTGGACTGACTATGGACAGGGGTAGGACCGTTGAGGGTCCATAAGGCATTCCGGGTCCTGCTGTAGCGCTTGATCCATGAGTTCCTGTTTACCCCGGAGGTGCGGGGAGAGTCGCCCTCATCCCCCGAAGTTTCGGTCAGGTCATCCAGGATGAGGAACGTGTCTGCTACCTTCCGGCATCAAGTCGGCAGGTTGCTGGGAGTACAGGAGTATGCCAGGGCTCGCCTAGGCGGTCTGGATGTCAATGGCAGTTTTGGTAGGTCCCATCTGACCCACATGGCTCAAACCTGAGCCGGGCAAGATAGAGGCTATCCTACTATAGCCCGTTCCCTGGATCTAGTAGCCGGTGTCAACTTTTATGGAAATGGATGGATATTGGCTTAGATTAGTTTCCTGCTACAGTGCCCTGGCCCAACTACTGACCGACGGTAACCGGCTCCGGCGATCTGGTTCCCCGAATGCGATACCCCATTCCCAGTCCCTAAAAGTTGCTATAGCCAGCACTCCAATCCTGGCGGCCCCCGAGTGCACTGAGCTGTTCCTGGTGTAGCCGGATGTCATTACCTACGACATTGACACTGGGCTTAGCCAGGTGGCCACCTATGCCAGGAAAGGGTGCGTGGTGATTGTGGGGGCATTGAGAAGGCTAGGACCCCATGTGTATGGGCTGACATTCATTGTGGTCACTGATCACAGCCCCCTGATTTGGTTGCACTAGGTGTCGGGAGAGAATGACCCCAGCCCATACAAGGGCTATGACTGTCCTCCATCTTGGGACGGGGGTGTATCAAGCTGTAAGGGCTGCCGCCCCAGAGCTCTCTGTCACGGTAGCTTATGACAAGATATAATGAACACCAAATATCTGGGTTGAACTAAACGAGGCTTAGATATAATAAAATATAATTTATTCCTTAAAGGTGAACACAGCAATATAGTACAATTAACAGACAAGACGGTAACAGTTACTTAGGGTTGGGGGATGGAGAAGTATCAGCTAGCAATTCTCCAGCAATCCGGTGACATTCCAGGTGGTATCAGAAGAAGAACTAAAAACTGTAGGGTTGACACAGTTTATATACCTGTGTAACCCTATTCTTAACATTGAATACAGACTATTGGTGAACAATTATCTGTATCCAATCCCTAACGTGGAGACACAGATTAACCCATGCCCCCAGCTAATTAGCCCATGTGTACTGGGACTCTATGGGTAGCCCCATAATTAAATCAGGGGCGACGACCAATCTACCAAATGAAGTATCTGCATTGTTTGTAGGTATAGACATAACACTTACAAACCACTCCAGTTTGATGATTCTCCGCCCTCAGGTAACAATTAGAGTGGCAGAGTCTTGTTGATTAGTACTTGGTCTGTTGATTAGTACTTAGTGTAAACAATCAGGGCAGCTACCTTTCGATCACAGTGCTTATGCTCAATCAGCCGGCTGCCCTTCATGACCTATTTAGCATAGCAGAGTCTGCATTTTTCAGAGCAGATCCAAAATACCATACATATACTCTTTAATATCTACACATATTAATAAGTTCCATTCTGGTGGGCTCAGTGGGTCGAAATTTGCCAGATTTTAATGCCTACAGTGACTCCACATATTGGCCAAATATCAACTCTCTGTGACCTCCAGAACTGGAGATACAGAAATGCACTTTAAAACATTAAAATACAGGATTATAATGAAACATGGGAACAGGGGAACATACAGTTTCCTGACATGACAAGGTGTACGCCACATTCCTGGACCGCAGTCCAGTTAACCTCTTGCCTCCCTGGTGAGGTCAGGGGGTGGCCATATGGGGTGCAACCCCTTTAATACCGGGCCAATCCCCCTCTCCCTCTACCCTCTCGTCTTAAGGGGGGAGGTATGATGGCAGTGGCAATGTGACCAGCATATTAAAGGTTAAGCCCAGCCATTGTTCCTACCAGTCAAGATGGATGCCGAGGTTCTAGGATTCTACCCCCGTGTGTAATGTGATGCTGAATCCGCGTTTTAATATCTAAATATGGGAGGGGGAAGTGCTTGGTACACTGGAGGGGAGGGGTGTGTGCTCAGGTTGGGGGAACTGTGACTCTAACAGACCCTTTATTCATCCCGGACTGAGGCGCCGATCTCTGCGGGAGATATCGGGCTGGCCATGCGTCGGCACGATTCCCATTGGTCGGTTTCAATTTGCCTCTCTCCTCACGCCCGCCCCTGTGGGCTGCGGTAGAAGCACTGTCACTGCCCGGATTTATTTATTTATAAAATGTGTTACCCGGAAGTAATACAGTGAGAGTTACCGCTCGTTTTCAGGTACGTCCTGGGCATAGAGTTATAATGACAAATACATGGTTACAAAGACATAGTTACAATGAGTGAAAAGGGTTATACATTATATACAAGACATTGCGTGCACACTTAAAGATAATATATATTATAGGTGGATTGGTCCATCATAGACGTGCCCTCGCTCTGTGATTGGCCTGCGCGTAGCATTCGCATCCTGATTGGTCGGGACCCCGTCCTCCATATTTTTAGATGGAGACGGAGTGTCTATGTAAAGTGCTACCGATTTCAGCACCAGCTCTTCTTCTTGGCTTCGGGTAGTTGCTGCATGTCCGAGGTTTGTGCCGGAGAAGCTCAGAACGAGGCTCGGCCGCGTAGACGAGCGGGAAGTTTGAACTTGCTATTCTCTGAGTAACATCCCCCCTGGTATCGAGGTAACAGAGACCCACGGAGAGTGCAAGCTCACCTGAGCAAGCCTATTGAAGCGGTGCCCAGCACCTAGCAAGGATTCCCCCGTAACCCCGGTTTGGTGAGTTTGGACTGTAAACCTTGTGTTGTGTCTTTTGTATTGTGTTGTGTCTGCTGTGTTGTATTGTGTTGTGTCTGTTGTATTGTGTTGTGTCTGTTGGCTGCGGCCGAAATAAACTTGTGTTATTTAACTCCTCCGTTCTGTTCTGGCTGGCGCTTGCGATCCTGCGTCCGTGTCCTGGTCTCCCGTGACAAGTAATATCCAAGGTATAAAAATAGGAAAGGTGAAAATGTCCTAAAATAAATGCCTTTATTTTTAAAATAAAAAGTGGGATTGTAAGTATTGCGAACTGGAGATATATATATATCAGGGCATGAGTGATCCGGACCACACGGTGAGCAGATGACACAGTACTTTGCTTGTGCAGATCTCATTATAATACATTACGAACCAACATCCATTAGCAACAGAGCTGAAAAAACAGGACTGTCCTGTCAGCTCTGCCTGTCCCCCGCACACACGCACGCTGCTCTGCCTGTCCCCCGCACACACGCACGCTGCTCTGCCTGTCCCGCACACGCACGCTGCTCTGTCGGTCCCCCGCACACCCGTACGCTGCTCTGCCTGTCCCGCACGCTGCTCTGCCTGTCCCGCACACGTACGCTGCTCTGCCTGTCCCGCACACGTACGCTGCTCTGCCTGTCCCGCACACGTACGCTGCTCTGTCTGTCCCCCAAACACGCACGCTGCTCTGTCTGTCCCCCCGCACACACGCACGCTGCTCTGCCTGTCCCCCGCACACACGCACGCTGCTCTGCCTGTCCCCCGCACACACGCACGCTGCTCTGCCTGTCCCGCACACGCACGCTGCTCTGCCTGTCCCGCACGCTGCTCTGCCTGTCCCGCACGCTGCTCTGCGTGCCTGCTTTTGAAGAGTGATAATCATCTTTCCTCCACTCAGCTCTCTATGCCACTCCGGGTTTTGTGGGCTTTCAAGCCGCAGTATTACCCTACAGATTGACCCGGCCTGGATTCCAGCCTCTCCTGACATGGAGCATACAGAACAGATGGCTTGTTCCTTTCCCTCCGGCTCCCCCCGCCCTGCACACAGCAGTGGTACAGCCGGTCTGTCGTTACCATATTGGGAGAATATCTGCACAGCCTGGGGAGACGGACAGTTCCATTCAGTCAAAACAGGGGGGATTTGGGACCTCTTATGTCCTTAAAGGTAACACAATGTTATCGCCTGTTAAATGGAAACTGTGACAATAAAGCAGAAACAAATACAGGGCACAGGGAGCACCCCGCCAGTCCTGTTCCCATATACAGGGCAGCACAGGTCACAGGGAGCACCCGCCAGTCCTGTTCCCATATACAGGGCAGCACAGGTCACAGGGAGCACCCCGCCAGTCCTGTTCCCATATACAGGGCAGCACAGGTCACAGGGAGCACCCCGCCAGTCCTGTTCCCATATACAGGGCAGCACAGGTCACAGGGAGCACCCCGCCAGTCCTGTTCCCATATACATGGCAGAACAGGTCACAGGGAGCACCCCGCCAGTCCTGTTCCCATATACAGGGGCAGCACAGGTCACAGGGAGCACCCCGCCAGTCCTGTTCCCATATACAGTGCACAGGGAGCACCCCGACAGTCCTGTTCCCATATACAGGGCAGCACAGCTCAGGCCCTCTTATGCTAGTCTTTGAAGTAGGAAGATGAGTTATAAAATATGTTGTTTTTTGGGGGGCCAGTAAAGTATTATAGGGAGGGGTTATATGGGGCAATAGGAGGAGTTATAGGCAGGGGTTATATGGGACAATAGGAGGGGTTATAGGGAGGGGTTATATGGGGCAGTAGGAGGGGTTATATGGGGCAATAGGAGGAGTTATATGGACGGGTTATATGGGGCAATAGGTGTTATAGGGAGGGGTTATATGGGACAATAGGTGTTATAGGGAGGGGTTATATGGGGCAGTAGGAGGGGTTATATGGGGCAATAGGAGGAGTTATAGGGAGGGGTTATAGGGGCCATATGTGTTATAGGGAGGGGTTATATGGGGCAATAAGAGGAGTTATAGGGATGGGCTATATGGGGCAATAGGAGGAGTTATAGGGAGTGGTTATATGGGGCAGTAGGAGGGGTTATATGGGGCAATAGGAGGAGTTATAGGGAGGGGTTATATGGGACAATAGGTGATATAGGGAGGGGTTATATGGGGCAATATGTGTTATAGGGAGGGGTTATATGGGGCAATAGGAGGAGTTATAGGGAGGGGTCATATGGGGCAATAGGAGGAGTTATAGGGAGGGGTTATATGGGGCAATAGGAGGAGTTATAGGGAGGGGTTATATGGGGCAATAGGAGGGGTTATATGGGGCAATAGGAGTTATAGGGAGGGGTTGACCACAGCTGACAAAGGTTAACCCTACGTTGCAATAATGACAATTGCTTTATTTTCCATGGATTCTGGCAGCAAAGCGGTTAATAAGCAAGATCCTAGTAACTGTGGGACTGGCCGCCCCTGTTAGCCTGGGGGAGGGAAGGGGGCCCGGGGGAGGGAAGGGGGCCCGGGGGAGGGAAGGGGGCCCGGCTGGTTCTGGGGGAGGGAAGGGGGCCCGGCTGGTTCTGTCCCTATAATAAGATGCTGGAATTCCCCTGCCTGGCAGGAAAAAAACCTATTGTATGAACACCAGCTGCTTCCTGCAGCCGCTGAACTTCATGGGAGCCCAGGCCATACTCCAGCGCCGGGTTTTCCCGTGTATAAAGCCTGGCTGTGGAACGATCTGGAACTAGAAATCCAGTACCGGAGTCTGGTCTCCTGCTGGCATGGAGCAGTGTATCAGTAACAACGTATATCTGACTGCGATCCAGTCCGGGTCTTGCCAGTCACCATCGTGCGCAGACATGCCGGGCTTTTAATAACCCACGAGCACTGGAATCAGTCCAAAAACACGGACTGGAGTCCGATCTCCTGTTAGGGACGTCAGCGGGGCTGCAACACTGGGACTGAAAGAGGGTTCTGCGGCTGATAACAAGTGCACGGTTTATCTATTGGGTTGAAAGATTTAACCCCTTCCCCGCCTGAGGTGCCTGCAATGAATTGCTACGTAATATCTTTGTAATAAGAACTTTATTTCGGAGGCGCACTTTCCCGCAATGGGACGCTTCTCCGTTACAGTATAGCACGGGGTACAGGCGCAGTGCCTGCCCCGCTGAGCTTACAATCTAATGTTGCTGCCTGAGGCACAGGGAGATAAAGTGACTTGCCCAAGGTCACACGGAGCCCACACCGGGGATTGAACCAGGCCCCCCGGCTTCACAGTCCGTGTCACGGTTTTCAGAGCCACGTATTCCGGCCACACATCATACATTACAAAGCTCTGTTCTGGGGGCCTCTCTGACAGCGAATGGGTTAAAAACAAACCCAGGCGTGTCCGTGAGCGCGGGATGATACGGTGTTACCGGCACTAACCGGCGGTGTTATTGCCTTTGCAATACTTAGTTTATACAGCAGGTGGCGCCTCTCGCCTGGTAAATGGTAGCGTTGAAGTTGCAGTGCGAGCCGCCTTGTGTCCTATAATCAGCATCCTCTGCCACCTCAGATACAGGACCACCCCCCACAGGACGGGCAGACAGGACCACCCCACAGGACGGGCAGACACAGGACCACCCCACAGGACGGGCAGACAGGACCACCCCACAGGACGGGCAGACACAGGACCACCCCACAGGACGGGCAGACACAGGACCACCCCACAGGACGGGCAGACACAGGACCACCCCACAGGACGGGCAGACACAGGACCACCCCACAGGACGGGCAGACACAGGACCACCCCACAGGACGGGCAGACGCAGGACCACCCCACAGGACGGGCAGACAGGACCACCCCACAGGACGGGCAGACGCAGGACCACCCCACAGGACGGGCAGACAGGACCACCCCACAGGACGGGCAGACACAGGACCACCCCACAGGACGGGCAGACACAGGACCACCCCACAGACGGGCAGACGCAGGACCACCCCACAGGACGGGCAGACACAAGACCACCCCACAGGACGGCAGACGCAGGACCACCCCACAGGACGGGCAGACAAGACCACCCCACAGGACGGGCAGACAGGACCACCCCACAGGACGGGCAGACACAGGACCACCCCACAGGACGGGCAGATGCAGGACCACCCCACAGGACGGGCAGACAGGACCACCCCACAGGACGGGCAGACACAGGACCACCCCACAGGATGGGCAGACACAGGACCACCCCACAGGACGGGCAGACACAGGACCACCCCACAGGACGGGCAGACAGGACCACCCCACAGGACTGGCAGACACAGGACCACCCCACAGGACGGGCAGACACACGACCACCCCACAGGACGGGCAGACACAGGACCACCCCACAGGACGGGCAGACACAGGACCACCCCACAGGACGGGCAGACACAGGACCACCCCACAGGACGGGCAGACACAGGACCACCCCACAGGACGGGCAGACGCAGGACCACCCCACAGGACGGGCAGACGCAGGACCACCCCACAGGACGGGCAGACAGGACCACCCCACAGGACGGGCAGACAGGACCACCCCACAGGACGGGCAGACGCAGGACCACCCCACAGGACGGGCAGACACAGGACCACCCCACAGGACGGGCAGACAGGACCACCCCACAGGACTGGCAGACACAGGACCACCCCACAGGACGGGCAGACACAGGACCACCCCACAGGACGGGCAGACACAGGACCACCCCACAGGACGGGCAGACACAGGACCACCCCACAGGACGGGCAGACAGGACCACCCCACAGGACTGGCAGACACAGGACCACCCCACAGGACGGGCAGACACAGGACCACCCCACAGGACTGGCAGACACAGGACCACCCCACAGGACGGGCAGACGCAGGACCACCCCACAGGACGGGCAGACACAGGACCACCCCACAGGACGGGCAGACACAGGACCACCCCACAGGACGGGCAGACACAGGACCACCCCACAGGACGGGCAGACACGACCACCCCACAGGACGGGCAGACACGACCACCCCACAGGACGGGCAGACACAGGACCACCCCACAGGACGGGCAGACACAGGACCACCCCACAGGACGGGCAGACAGGACCACCCCACAGGACGGGCAGACACAGGACCACCCCACAGGACGGGCAGACACAGGACCACCCCACAGGACGGGCAGACACAGGACCACCCCACAGGACGGGCAGACACAAGACCACCCCACAGGACGGGCAGACACGACCACCCCACAGGACGGGCAGACACGACCACCCCACAGGACGGGCAGACACAGGACCACCCCACAGGACGGGCAGACACACGACCACCCCACAGGACGGGCAGACAGGACCACCCCACAGGACGGGCAGACACAGGACCACCCCACAGGACGGGCAGACGCAGGACCACCCCACAGGACGGGCAGACGCAAGACCACCCCACAGGACCGGCAGACACAGGACCACCCCACAGGACGGGCAGACACAAGACCACCCCACAGGACGGGCAGACACGACCACCCCACAGGACGGGCAGACACGACCACCCCACAGGACGGGCAGACACAGGACCACCCCACAGGACGGGCAGACACAGGACCACCCCACAGGATGGGCAGACACACGACCACCCCACAGGACGGGCAGACAGGACCACCCCACAGGACGGGCAGACACAGGACCACCCCACAGGATGGGCAGACGCAGGACCACCCCACAGGACGGGCAGACACAAGACCACCCCACAGGACCGGCAGACACAGGACCACCCCACAGGCAGACACAAGACCACCCCACAGGACGGGCAGACACGACCACCCCACAGGACGGGCAGACACGACCACCCCACAGGACGGGCAGACACAGGACCACCCCACAGGACGGGCAGACACAGGACCACCCCACAGGACGGGCAGACACACGACCACCCCACAGGACTGGCAGACAGGACCACCCCACAGGACTGGCAGACACAGGACCACCCCACAGGACGGGCAGACGCAGGACCACCCCACAGGACGGGCAGACACAAGACCACCCCACAGGACGGGCAGACAGGACCACCCCACAGGACGGGCAGACGCAGGACCACCCCACAGGACGGGCAGACACAGGACCACCCCACAGGACGGGCAGACAGGACCACCCCACAGGACGGGCAGACACAGGACCACCCCACAGGACGGGCAGACACAGGACCACCCCACAGGACGGGCAGACGCAGGACCACCCCACAGGACGGGCAGACACAGGACCACCCCACAGGACGGGCAGACACAGGACCACCCCACAGGACGGGCAGACGCAGGACCACCCCACAGGACGGGCAGACACAGGACCACCCCACAGGACGGGCAGACACAGGACCACCCCACAGGACGGGCAGACGCAGGACCACCCCACAGGACGGGCAGACGCAGGACCACCCCACAGGACGGGCAGACACAGGGTCCGAGGCAGATACAAGCGGGTGATGGACAGATATGAGCAAGAGGCGTCATGTGCTGCTATTTCATCATTTCTCCTGCGCTCTGCCCATAACTGTCTCCTCTCCACCCCTTCCACCTCACTCACACTCAGTATACGCCAAGCACCCTCTCTCCCTCACACTCAGTATACGCCAAGCACCTTCTCTCCCTCACACTCAGTATACGGCAAGCACCCGGTCTCCCTCACACTCAGTATATGCCAAGCACCCGCTCTCCCTCACACTCAGTATACGCCAAGCACCCGTCCTCCCTCACATTCAGTATACGCCAAGCACCCGCTCTCCCTCACACTCAGTATACGCCAAGCACCCTCTCTCCCTCACACTCAGTATACGCCAAGCACCCTCTCTCCCTCACACTCAGTATACGCCTAGCACCCGCTCTCCCTCACACTCAGTATACGCCAAGCACCCGCTCTCCCTCACACTCAGTATACGCCAAGCACCCGCTCTCCCTCACACTCAGTATACGCCAAGCACCCGCTCTCCCTCACACTCAGTATACGCCAAGCACCCTCTCTCCCTCACACTCAGTATACGCCAAGCACCCGCTCTCCCTCACACTCAGTATATGCCAAGCACCCTCTCTCCCTCACACTCAGTATACGCCAAGCACCCGCTCTCCCTCACACTCAGTATATGCCAAGCACCCTCTCTCCCTCACACTCAGTATACGCCAAGCACCCGCTCTCCCTCACACTCAGTATACACCTAGCACCCGCTCTCCCTCACACTCAGTATACGCCAAGCACCTTCTCTCCCTCACACTCAGTATATACCAAGCACCCTCTCTCCCTGACACTCAGTATACGCCAAGCACCCGCTCTCCCTCACACTCAGTATACGCCAAGCACCCTCTCTCCCTCACACTCAGTATACGCCAAGCACCCGCTCTCCCTCACACTCAGTATACGCCAAGCACCCGCTCTCCCTCACACTCAGTATACGCCAAGCACCCGCTCTCCCTCACACTCAGTATATGCCAAGCACCCGCTCTCCCTCACACTCAGTATACGCCAAGCACCCTCTCTCCCTCACACTCAGTATACGCCAAGCACCCGCTCTCCCTCACACTCAGTATACGCCTAGCACCCGCTCTCCCTCACACTCACTATACGCCAAGCACCCTCTCTCCCTCACACTCAGTATACGCCAAGCACCCTCTCTCCCTCACACTCAGTATACGCCTAGCACCCGCTCTCCCTCACACTCAGTATACGCCTAGCACCCGCTCTCCCTCACACTCAGTATATGCCAAGCACCCGCTCTCCCTCACACTCAGTATACGCCAAGCACCCGCTCTCCCTCACATTCAGTATACGCCAAGCACCCGCTCTCCCTCACACTCAGTATACGCCAAGCACCCGCTCTCCCTCACATTCAGTATACGCCAAGCACCCGCTCTCCCTCACATTCAGTATATGCCAAGCACCCGCTCTCCCTCACACTCAGTATACGCCAAGCACCCGCTCTCCCTCACACTCAGTATACGCCAAGCCCCCGCTCTCCCTCACACTCAGTATACGCCAAGCCCCCGCTCTCCCTCACACTCAGTATACGCCAAGCACCCGCTCTCCCTCACACTCAGTATACGCCAAGCACCCGCTCTCCCTCACATTCAGTATACGCCAAGCACCCGCTCTCCCTCACACTCAGTATACGCCAAGCACCCGCTCTCCCTCACATTCAGTATACGCCAAGCACCCGCTCTCCCTCACATTCAGTATACGCCAAGCACCCGCTCTCCCTCACACTCAGTATACGCCAAGCACCCTCTCTCCCTCACACTCAGTATACGCCAAGCACCCTCTCTCCCTCACACTCAGTATACGCCAAGCACCCGCTCTCCCTCACACTCAGTATACACCAAGCACCCGCTCTCCCTCACACTCAGTATACGCCAAGCACCCGCTCTCCCTCACACTCAGTATACGCCAAGCACCCGCTCTCCCTCACACTCAGTATACGCCAAGCACCCTCTCTCCCTCACACTCAGTACACACCAAGCACCCTCTCTCCCTCACACTCATTATACGCCAAGCACCCTCTCTCCCTCACACTCAGTATACGCCAAGCACCCTCTCTCCCTCACACTCAGTATACGCCAAGCACCCGCTCTCCCTCACACTCAGTATACACCAAGCACCCGCTCTCCCTCACACTCAGTATATACCAAGCCCCCGCTCTCCCTCACAATCAGTATACGCCAAGCACCCGCTCTCCCCACCTATAAGTCAAACCTAAAAAGTCACCTCTTAATGAAGCATTTCATTAGCCTGCACTCATGGCTACTGTCCCACACCCACAGTCACTCCTACCCACCATCAAGGCCAGGCACTGCCATCTCCTGCACTTATTCCCTCACCTGCTGTCTCTGTAACGCTCCCAACATACCACTTAGATTGTAAGCTCTTCGGGGCAGGGATTTCCTTTCCTATTGTCTGATTGTGTTTGTTGCACTTATTGTATAATTATAATTCCCAGTATTGTTTTTTGTCTCTTTTGTAAAGCACTGAGTACACTGTGGGTGTTATATAAATAAAGATACACATACATACACATACACACACACATACACATACATACACACATACATACACACATACACACATACACACATACATACACATATACACATATACACATACATACACACATACATACACACATACACATACATACATATACATACACATACATACACACATACATACATACACACATACACACATACACATACACATACATACACACATACATACATACACACATACACATACACACACATACATACATACACATACACATACATACACACACACATACATACATACACACATACACACATTCTCCATCAATTCCCTTTAAATATTAAATGTTCCGTTGACTCTTCCGTATTTATTACCAGGTACGCCGCTTATAGAATCCCGTCCCACCCCCAGAATCCCGTCCCACCCCCCAGAATCCCTTCCCACCCCCAGAATCCCGTCCCACCCACAGAATCCCGTCCCACCCACAGAATCCCGTCCCACCCCCCAGAATCCCGTCCCACCCCCAGAATCCCATCCCACCCCCAGAATCCCGTCCCACCCCCAGAATCCCGTCCCACCCCCAGAATCCCGTCCCACCCCCCAGAATCCCGTCCCACCCCCAAGAATCCCGTCTGCGCTGCTCTTCTGTCTTCTTCCTGTAATTTTCCAAATCATTGGAAATCCCTTTTAAGATCTCCTTAAATATCAGAATTATGTCAGATATAGCAGGGGTTAGAGGTCAGGCATAGCAGGGGCTAGAGGTCAGATATAGCAGGGGATAGAGGTCAGATATAGCAGTGGTTAGAGATCAGATATAGCAGGGGATAGAGGTCAGATATAGCAGTGGTTAGAGGTCAGATATAGCAGGGGTTAGAGGTCATATATAGCAGTTGTTAGAGGTCAGATAAAGCAGGGGTTAGAGGTCAGATATAGCAGGGGTTAGAGGTTAGATATAGCAGGGGTTAGAGGTCAGATATAACGGTCTAGAGGTCAGATATAGCAGGGGTTAGAGGTCAGATATAGCAGGGGTTTTAGGTCAGATATAGCATGGGTTAGAGGTCAGATATAGCAGGGGTTTTAGGTCAGATATAGCAGGGGTTAGAGGTCAGATATAGCAGGGGTTTTAGGTCAAATATAGCAGGGTAGAAAAAACAGGATATTCAGCGCTCGTGCTGTGTGATGGTGTGGATGATCCCTTTGCAGCATGTACATAAAGCGTCTCCCCAAAAACTCTCAAATCTAGGTGAACCCCCCTTAGAAAGGGGGGAAGGCACCCTGAAATACAAGATAATAAAAAATGCACAAATGCGCACCAGGGATTAGTGGAAGTTAATTTATTAAAAATACACAAAAACTGAGGGGATCCAACCCCACCTCAGAACCCCACCTCAGAACCCCACCTCAGAACCCCACCTCAGAACAGCTGTGCAGCTGGACGGCTAAGTACTACCAAGGAGAACACCTAATGGAGACTAAACCCTAAGCTGCACAGTATACAAATACAGTAAAATTTATATAAAAAACACGAAAGAAAAAAACAAACATGAAAACAACCTATCAACGGATTTGTATAGAAACCGCCATAGGGTTGGGCACTGGCAAGGGGAAACGGACACTCACACTGAGACAGTCAGCAGACTCGCGGTGGCTGCACAGGATCCGGATCTCGGCACCGCGGCGATGGATAAAACCGCTGCTGTCTCCTGCAGGCTCCGTCTCAGCTTACCAGCATACACGCGCAGGATGACCTGTCGTGACCTCTACGCGTTTCGTACCAAGTACTTCGTCAGATATAGCAGGGGTTAGAGGTCAGATATAACAGGGGTTTTAGGTCAGATATAGCAGGGGTTAGAGGTCAGATATAGCAGGGGTTTTAGGTCAGATATAGCAGGGGTTAGAGGTCAGATATAGCAGGGGTAAGAGGTCAGATACAGCCAGGGTAGGTAGTATTCATACACGTTTTCAGCAGGCTGCAGTCCCTGTGTAAAGGGAGCTCAGCTGATGACACTTTGAGAGGTGACAGGAGATATATTTTTGTGCTCTGCACAGATCCTCTCGCTGGCCCCTATGTGCACTGCGCACTATATATACTATATACACAGGATGTCACACTATACACTCGCTGGCTCCTATGTGCACTGCGCCCGGCCTGACCGTCACCTGGAGACAGGATGTCACACTATACACTCGCTGGCCCCTATGTGCACTGCGCCGGCCTGACCGTCACCTGGAGACAGGATGTCACACTATACACTCGCTGGCCCCTATGTGCACTGCGCCCGGCCTGAGCGTCACCTGGAGACAGGATGTCACACTATACACTCGCTGGCCCCTATGTGCACTGCGCCCGGCCTGACCGTCACCTGGAGACAGGATGTCACACTATACACTCGCTGGCCCCTATGTGCACTGCGCCGGCCTGAGCGTCACCTGGAGACAGGATGTCACACTATACACTCGCTGGCCCCTATGTGCACTGCGCCCGGCCTGAGCGTCACCTGGAGACAGGATGTCACACTATACACTCGCTGGCCCCTATGTGCACTGCGCCCGGCCTGAGCGTCACCTGGAGACAGGATGTCACACTATACACTCGCTGGCCCCTATGTGCGCCCGGCCTGACCGTCACCTGGAGACAGGATGTCACACTATACACTCGCTGGCCCCTATGTGCACTGCGCCCGGCCTGAGTGTCACCTGGGGACAGGATGTCACACTATACACTCGCTGGCCCCTATGTGCACTGCGCCGGCCTGAGCGTCACCTGGAGACAGGATGTCACACTATACACTCGCTGGCCCCTATGTGCACTGCGCCCGGCCTGAGCGTCACCTGGAGACAGGGTGTCACACTATACACTCGCTGGCCCCTATGTGCACTGCGCCCGGCCTGAGCGTCACCTGGAGACAGGATGTCACACTATACACTCGCTGGCCCCTATGTGCACTGCGCCGGCCTGACCGTCACCTGGAGACAGGATGTCACACTATACACTCGCTGGCCCCTATGTGCACTGCGCCCGGCCTGAGCGTCACCTGGAGACAGGATGTCACACTATACACTCGCTGGCCCCTATGTGCGCCCGGCCTGACCGTCACCTGGAGACAGGATGTCACACTATACACTCGCTGGCCCCTATGTGCACTGCGCCCGGCCTGAGTGTCACCTGGAGACGGTGTCACACTATACACTCGCTGGCCCCTATGTGCGCCGGCCTGACCGTCACCTGGAGACAGGATGTCACACTATACACTCGCTGGCCCCTATGTGCGCACGGCCTGAGCGTCACCTGGAGACAGGATGTCACACTATACACTCGCTGGCCCCTATGTGCACTGCGCCCGGCCTGAGCGTCACCTGGAGACAGGATGTCACACTATACACTCGCTGGCCCCTATGTGCACTGCGCCCGGCCTGAGCGTCACCTGGAGACAGGATGTCACACTATACACTCGCTGGCCCCTATGTGCGCCCGGCCTGACCGTCACCTGGAGACAGGATGTCACACTATACACTCGCTGGCCCCTATGTGCACTGCGCCCGGCCTGACTGTCACCGGAAGACAGGATGTCACACTATACACTCGCTGGCCCCTATGTGCACTGCGCCCGGCCTGACCGTCACCTGGAGACAGGATGTCACACTATACACTCGCTGGCCACTATGTGCGCCGGCCTGACCGTCACCTGGAGACAGGATGTCACACTATACACTCGCTGGCCCCTATGTGCACTGCGCCCGGCCTGAGCGTCACCTGGAGACAGGGTGTCACACTATACACTCGCTGGCCCCTATGTGCGCCGGCCTGAGCGTCACCTGGAGACAGGGTGTCACACTATACACTCGCTGGCCCCTATGTGCACTGCGCCCGGCCTGAGCGTCACCTGGAGACAGGATGTCACACTATACACTCGCTGGCCCCTATGTGCACTGCGCCCGGCCTGAGCGTCACCTGGAGACAGGATGTCACACTATACACTCGCTGGCCCCTATGTGCGCCCGGCCTGACCGTCACCTGGAGACAGGATGTCACACTATACACTCGCTGGCCCCTATGTGCACTGCGCCCGGCCTGACCGTCACCTGGAGACAGGATGTCACACTATACACTCGCTGGCCCCTATGTGCACTGCGCCCGGCCTGAGCGTCACCTGGAGACAGGATGTCACACTATACACTCGCTGGCCCCTATGTGCGCCGGCCTGACCGTCACCTGGAGACAGGATGTCACACTATACACTCGCTGGCCCCTATGTGCGCACGGCCTGAGCGTCACCTGGAGACAGGATGTCACACTATACACTCGCTGGCCCCTATGTGCACTGCGCCCGGCCTGAGCGTCACCTGGAGACAGGATGTCACACTATACACTCGCTGGCCCCTATGTGCACTGCGCCCGGCCTGAGCGTCACCTGGAGACAGGATGTCACACTATACACTCGCTGGCCCCTATGTGCACTGCGCCCGGCCTGAGCGTCACCTGGAGACAGGATGTCACACTATACACTCGCTGGCCCCTATGTGCGCCCGGCCTGACCGTCACCTGGAGACAGGATGTCACACTATACACTCGCTGGCCCCTATGTGCACTGCGCCCGGCCTGACTGTCACCGGAAGACAGGGTGTCACACTATACACTCGCTGGCCCCTATGTGCACTGCGCCCGGCCTGACCGTCACCTGGAGACAGGATGTCACACTATACACTCGCTGGCCCCTATGTGCGCCGGCCTGACCGTCACCTGGAGACAGGATGTCACACTATACACTCGCTGGCCCCTATGTGCACTGCGCCCGGCCTGACCGTCACCTGGAGACAGGATGTCACACTATACACTCGCTGGCCCCTATGTGCACTGCGCCCGGCCTGAGTGTCACCTGGAGACGGTGTCACACTATACACTCGCTGGCTCCTATGTGCGCCGGCCTGAACGTCACCTGGAGACATGGTGTCACACTATACACTCGCTGGCTCCTATGTGCGCCGGCCTGAACGTCACCTGGAGACAGGATGTCACACTATACACTCGCTGGCTCCTATGTGCGCCGGCCTGACTGTCACCTGGAGACAGGATGTCACACTATACACTCGCTGGCCCCTATGTGCGCCCGGCCTGAGCGTCACCTGGAGACAGGATGTCACACTATACACTCGCTGGCCCCTATGTGCACTGCGCCCGGCCTGACTTTCACCGGAAGACAGGATGTCACACTATACACTCGCTGGCCCCTATGTGCACTGCGCCCGGCCTGACCGTCACCTGGAGACAGGATGTCACACTATACACTCGCTGGCCCCTATGTGCACCGGCCTGACCGTCACCTGGAGACAGGATGTCACACTATACACTCGCTGGCCCCTATGTGCACTGCGCCCGGCCTGACCGTCACCTGGAGACAGGATGTCACACTATACACTCGCTGGCCCCTATGTGCACTGCGCCCGGCCTGAGTGTCACCTGGAGACGGTGTCACACTATACACTCGCTGGCTCCTATGTGCGCCGGCCTGAACGTCACCTGGAGACAGGGTGTCACACTATACACTCGCTGGCTCCTATGTGCGCCGGCCTGAACGTCACCTGGAGACAGGATGTCACACTATACACTCGCTGGCTCCTATGTGCGCCGGCCTGACTGTCACCTGGAGACAGGATGTCACACTATACACTCGCTGGCCCCTATGTGCGCCCGGCCTGAGCGTCACCTGGAGACAGGATGTCACACTATACACTCGCTGGCCCCTATGTGCGCCCGGCCTGACTGTCACCTGGAGACAGGGTGTCACACTATACACTCGCTGGCCCCTATGTGCACTGCGCCCGGCCTGACCGTCACCTGGAGACAGGATGTCACACTATACACTCGCTGGCCCCTATGTGCGCCGGCCTGAGCGTCACCTGGAGACAGGGTGTCACACTATACACTCGCTGGCCCCTATGTGCGCCCGGCCTGACTGTCACCTGGAGACAGGATGTCACACTATACACTCGCTGGCCCCTATGTGCACTGCGCCCGGCCTGACCGTCACCTGGAGACAGGATGTCACACTATACACTCGCTGGCCCCTATGTGCGCCGGCCTGAGCGTCACCTGGAGACAGGGTGTCACACTATACACTCGCTGGCCCCTATGTGCGCCCGGCCTGACTGTCACCTGGAGACAGGATGTCACACTATACACTCGCTGGCCCCTATGTGCACTGCGCCCGGCCTGACCGTCACCTGGAGACAGGGTGTCACACTATACACTCGCTGGCTCCTATGTGCGCCGGCCTGAGCGTCACCTGGAGACAGGGTGTCACACTATACACTCGCTGGCCCCTATGTGCGCCCGGCCTGACTGTCACCTGGAGACAGGATGTCACACTATACACTCGCTGGCCCCTATGTGCGCCCGGCCTGACTGTCACCTGGAGACAGGATGTCACACTATACACTCGCTGGCCCCTATGTGCACTGCGCCCGGCCTGACCGTCACCTGGAGACAGGGTGTCACACTATACACTCGCTGGCCCCTATGTGCGCCCGGCCTGACCGTCACCTGGAGACAGGATGTCACACTATACACTCGCTGGCCCCTATGTGCACTGCGCCCGGCCTGACCGTCACCTGGAGACAGGATGTCACACTATACACTCGCTGGCCCCTATGTGCACTGCGCCCGGCCTGACCGTCACCTGGAGACAGGATGTCACACTATACACTCGCTGGCTCCTATGTGCACTGCGCCCGGCCTTAGCGTCACCTGGAGACAGGGTGTCACACTATACACTCGCTGGCCCCTATGTGCACTGCGCCCGGCCTGACCGTCACCTGGAGACAGGATGTCACACTATACACTCGCTGGCCCCTATGTGCACTGCGCACGGCCTGACTGTCACCTGGAGACAGGATGTCACACTATACACTCGCTGGCCCCTATGTGCACTGCGCCCGGCCTGACTGTCACCTGGAGACAGGATGTCACACTATACACTCGCTGGCCCCTATGTGCACTGTGCCCGGCCTGAGCGTCACCTGGAGACAGGATGTCACACTATACACTCGCTGGCCCCTATGTGCGCCCGGCCTGACTGTCACCTGGAGACAGGATGTCACACTATACACTCGCTGGCTCCTATGTGCACTGCGCCCGGCCTGACCGTCACCTGGAGACAGGGTGTCACACTATACACTCGCTGGCCCCTATGTGCACTGCGCCCGGCCTGACTGTCACCTGGAGACAGGATGTCACACTATACACTTGCTGGCCCCTATGTGCGCCCGGCCTGACTGTCACCTGGAGACAGGATGTCACACTATACACTCGCTGGCTCCTATGTGCACTGCGCCCGGCCTGACCGTCACCTGGAGACAGGATGTCACACTATACACTTGCTGGCCCCTATGTGCGCCCGGCCTGACTGTCACCTGGAGACAGGGTGTCACACTATACACTCGCTGGCTCCTATGTGCACTGCGCCCGGCCTGACCGTCACCTGGAGACAGGATGTCACACTATACACTCGCTGGCCCCTATGTGCACTGCGCACGGCCTGACTGTCACCTGGAGACAGGATGTCACACTATACACTCGCTAGCCCCTATGTGCACTGCGCCCGGCCTGACTGTCACCTGGAGACAGGGTGTTACACTATACACTCGCTGGCCCCTATGTGCGCCCGGCCTGACTGTCACCTGGAGACAGGATGTCACACTATACACTTGCTGGCCCCTATGTGCACTGCGCCCGGCCTGACCGTCACCTGGAGACAGGATGTCACACTATACACTCGCTGGCCCCTATGTGCACTGCGCCGGCCTGACCGTCACCTGGAGACAGGGTGTCACACTATACACTCGCTGGCCCCTATGTGCACTGCGCACTATATATACTATACAGTTGTAATCCAGGGGGAGCATGAAGGGAAAAGAACATAAAACAGGAAAAAACAATCTAAGTGCAGACAATAAAATTCAAGTGATATAAATTCTGCGTTCTTTCTTGGCTCATATGTGATGTCTACTTACAAGATGTAAGTCAAAATCAAGCGGTTTTGACACTCAATGGTCTCTGCTGTGCAGGTATTCCCACCAGGTGATAGGGTCTCCAGCTCTCAGCTCCGCAGCAAAGTGTATGTAAAAGAAATACAGACCATAGTGCAGACCAGTATGATGTAAAAAACTAGACTTTATGGGGTTTTAAAAATGAACACTTACAATAAAAACAAGTATTTCAGGCATGTACCACAATCATTGTGATCAAAGAGAGAAGATTAATTGGTTTACACTTCAGGCTCACCCGCCTCCTCCGGTGTGACTTGGTGTGGACCACCACTCTCAGGGACTTTGTACCTCCAGCGGTGGGCGCATTGATCCAGGTCTCTCTCCCCTCGTGGGTTCCCTCTTCTGTGGGTCGATACAGCCTCTCTGATGGATGTTTCAGCTTCACTTTTACAACGATGCGTCACTTCCGCTCCGTCCCGATACGTCACTTCCGGTCGCGGTTCTGTGAGTATCGGGACGTATCGGGACGGAGCGGAAGTGACGCATCGTTGTAAAAGTGAAGCTGAAACATCCATCAGAGAGGCTGTATCGACCCACAGAAGAGGGAACCCACGAGGGGAGAGAGACCTGGATCAATGCGCCCACCGCTGGAGGTACAAAGTCCCTGAGAGTGGTGGTCCACACCAAGTCACACCGGAGGAGGCGGGTGAGCCTGAAGTGTAAACCAATTAATCTTCTCTCTTTGATCACAATGATTGTGGTACATGCCTGAAATACTTGTTTTTATTGTAAGTGTTCATTTTTAAAACCCCATAAAGTCTAGTTTTTTACATCATACTGGTCTGCACTATGGTCTGTATTTCTTTTACATACACTTTGCTGCGGAGCTGAGAGCTGGAGACCCTATCACCTGGTGGGAATACCTGCACAGCAGAGACCATTGAGTGTCAAAACCGCTTGATTTTGACTTACATCTTGTAAGTAGACATCACATATGAGCCAAGAAAGAACGCAGAATTTATATCACTTGAATTTTATTGTCTGCACTTAGATTGTTTTTTCCTGTTTTATGTTCTTTTCCCTTCATGCTCCCCCTGGATTACAACTGGAGAGTGACGATTTGTGGGACTAGCGAAACCAGTCCCCACCAGCTGGGTTTGAGCAGGGGGTTTGAACCTTTTAATAATATTATCACGTTATTTGAACACAATATCACTGTTTAACAATTAATTGATTTGGTCAAAATATTCACTGTATATTATTAGTGTACACTAATAGAGTTAGCGCCGTTTTCTTTCACCTTCACGTAGCCTATATATACTATATACACTCTATATCACACTATACACCTCAAACCAAATGTCATTCTGGTTATAGAATCTCCTAAATAAGTTTTATCATCTCCTTGGTGCACCCGGCTCCTCACAAATATTCAGTCTTGTATGTATGCGTGTATATATGTATGCGTGTATATATGTATGCGTGTATATATGTATGTATGCGTGTATGTATGCGTGTATGTATGTATGCGTGTATGTATGTATGCATGTATGTATGTATGCGTGTATGTATGTATGCATGTATGTATGTATGTATGTATGCGTGTATGTATTTATGTATGCGTGTATGTATGTATGCGTGTATGTATGCGTGTATGTATGTACGCATGCATGTATGTATGTATGTATGCGTGTATGTATGTATGTATGCGTGTATGTATGTATGTATGCGTGTATGTATGTATGCGTGTATGTATGTACGCATGCATGTATGTATGTATGTATGCGTGTATGTATGTATGTGTGTATGTATGTATGCGTGTATGTATGTATGCGTGTATGTATGTATGCGTGTATGTATGTATGCATGCGTGTATGTATGCGTGTATGTATGTATGCGTGTATATATGTATGCGTGTATATATGTATGCGTGTATATATGTATGCGTGTATGTATGTATGCGTGTATGTATGTATGCGTGTATGTAAGTATGTATGTATGTATGTGTATGTATGTATGCGTGTATGTATGTATGCGTGTATGTATGTATGCGTGTATGTATGTATGCGTGTATGTATGTATGTATGTGTGTATGTATGTATGTATGTATGCATGTATGTATGTATGTATGCGTGTATGTATGTATGTATGTATGCGTGTATGTATGTATGCGAATATGTATGTATGCGTGTATGTATGTATGTATGTATGTATGCGTGTACGTATGTATGTATGTGTGTATGTATGTATGCGTGTATGTATGTATGCGTGTATGTATGTATGTGTGTATGTATGCGTGTATGTATGTATGTATGCGTGTATGTATGTATGTATGTATGCGTGTATGTATGTATGTATGTATGTATGCGTGTATGTATGTATGCGTGTATGTATGTATGTATGCGTGTATGTATGTATGCGTGTATGTATGCATGTATGTATGTATGCGTGTATGTATGTATGCGTGTATGTATGTATGCGTGTATGTATGTATGTATGTATGTATGTATGTATGCGTGTTTGTATGTATGCGTGTATGTATGTATGTATGTATGTATGCGTGTATGTATGTATGTGTGTATGTATGTATGCGTGTATGTATGTATGTGTGTATGTATGTATGCGTGTATGTATGTATGCGTGTATGTATGTATGCATGTATGTATGTATGTATGCGTGTATGTATTTATGTATGCGTGTATGTATGTATGTGTGTATGTATGTATGTGTGTATGTATGTATGTATGTATGCGTGTATGTATGTATGTATGCGTGTATGTATGTATGCGTGTATGTATGTATGCGTGTATGTATGTATGTGTGTATGTATGTATGTGTGTATGTATGTATGCGTGTATGTATGTATGCGTGTATGTATGTATGCGTGTATGTATGTATGCGTGTATGTATGTATGCGTGTATGTATGTATGTGTGTATGTATTGTGACAAACGGCTTACTCCGGGGCTCCGCCGTCTGTCCGGGACTGTTAGAACACGGTCTTTTAGGGTAGGTTAAATGATGAGACGTCACGTACTGTTCCTTTAAACAGGCTATGCCTGGTTTATTCAGTCCCAGGCACTGAGACTGCCACAGTTTAAACAGAAAACAAAGCCAAACAAAAAGCTGCTCGTCTGAGCGATAACTTAAACTTAGATGTCCCTGACTCAGAGTTGGAAGTGGCTTATCCACTTCCACCAACAAAATAAGTACCTTTGCAGTCTTTAGACAAACTAACAGAATGAATGAAGCGATTTGGGAAAGAGGCTTTCTCACCCCTCTGCAGTTCAGCAGCCTTCCAGGTTCTTGGGCGGGGCCCAGAGGAAACAGGAAACAGGTCTTATATACCTGAACTCTAATCAGCATGACAGGTGACAGAAAACAGGCAGCAGACAAACTGTGGAATGGAGTGCCTGTACCACGAGGCTGCCCTGTTCAGCTTAGACAGGACAGAAACTGTTCAGTATCCTGGGAGCCCTGTATATGGAGTTTATTACCAACCCCTGGTTTCTGTCACATATCCTCCCCCCCAGCTCAGACCTCGAGGGGTGAGCGACCATGGATATTAGGGAGTGCATCCTTGACAACCCGTCGGCATTGCCATGTTTGTGCCCCGACCTGTGTTCCACAGAAAATTTAAAGGGCTGTAGGCTTAGGAACCACCTGGTCACCCTAGCGTTCTTCTCCCTATTTTGACACATCCAGGTAAGGGGTGCATGATCTGTGACCAATCGGAACTTTCTCCCCAACAGATAATACTTGAGTGTCTCTACAGCCCACTTTATTGCGAGACACTCTTTCTCGACTATGGAGTAATTTTTCTCCTGGGGATTTAGTTTCCTACTTAAATAAAGGATGGGGTGCTCCTCCCCTTGAGACTCCTGGGAGAGTACCGCCCCCAGCCCTACCTCAGATGCGTCGGTTTGGACTACGAACTCTTTGGAGAAGTCAGGTGTGACCAACACTGGTTGGGCACAGAGAGCTTCTTTCAGGCTTCTAAAGGCCTGTTCGGCTTCGGGGGACCACTTTACCATTAGCGGTCCTCTTGCTTTTGTGAGGTCGGTTAGTGGGGTTGCCTTAGTTGCAAAATTGGGAATAAACCTCCTATAGTAGCCAATTAACCCCAAAAAGGTCCTTACTTGTTTTTTTGTGACTGGCCTTGGCCAATTTTGTATCGCCTCTACTTTGAGTGTTTGTGGTTTGAGTAACCCTCTACCAATAGAATACCCCAGATACTTGGCCTCCTCCAGACCAATAGTGCATTTAGCGGGGTTAGCAGTTAGTCCAGCAGACCGAACTGCGTCGAGCACAGCTTGGACCTTTGGAAGGTGGGACTGCCAATCTTCACTATGGATTACCACATCATCCAGGTAGGCGGCAGCGTACCGAACGTGTGGTTTTAAAATTTTATCCATCATTCTTTGGAATGTGGCGGGAGCTCCATGTAAGCCAAAAGGCAGCACCTTATATTGAAAGAGGCCGTCTGGGGTTGAGAAGGCTGTTTTTTCTTTTGCCCTTTCTGTGAGGGGAACCTGCCAGTACCCTTTTGTTAGGTCTAGGGTTGTGAGATATCGGGCTTTGCCCAGTCTCTCTACAAGTTCATCCACCCTGGGCATAGGATAAGTATCAAATTTTGACACCGCGTTTAGTTTCCGGTAGTCATTACAAAACCTTGTTGTACCGTCTGGCTTTGGGACTAAAACTATAGGGCTGTTCCACCCACTTTGGGATTCCTCAATTACGCCTAGTTTTAGCATTTTTTTAACCTCTAAACTTATAGCCTCTCTCTTGGCCTCTGGGATTCGGTACGGTTTAAGGTTAACTCGGACCCCCGGTTCAGAGACTATGTCATGTTTAATTACGTTAGTTTTACCTGGCTGTGTAGAGAAGATTTCTTTGTTCCTTCTCACTAAACTCTGGACCTCTCGTTTCTGATGCACGGACAGTGTTTCAGCTATGCTAACCTCTGGGTCAGTTTCTTGATTCTCTGACGGACCTGGGGGTACTAGGGTTAACAAGACCTCTCTATCTTTCCAGGGCTTGAGTAGGTTTATATGGTAAATTTGCTCAGGTTTCCTCCTACCTGGCTGCCTTACCCTATAATTTACTTCTCCCACTCTTTCCAAAACCTCATATGGCCCATGCCATTTAGCAAGGAATTTACTCTCCACGGTGGGAACCAGAACTAGTACCCTATCACCTGGAAAAAAAATTCTGACCCTAGCACCCTTATTATACGTATTCCTTTGTGCTTCTTGAGCTTTCTCCATGTGTTCCCTCACTATGGGTAGGACTGCAGCAATGCGGTCCTGCATTTGGGCAACATGCTCTATTACACTTCTGTAAGGGGTAACCTCGTGTTCCCAAGTTTCTTTGGCTATATCCAGTAAGCCTCTTGGATGTCGGCCATACAATAGTTCAAACGGGGAGAAGCCTGTGGATGACTGGGGAACTTCCCTAATGGCAAATAACAGGTATGGTAACAAACAGTCCCAGTTTTTCCCATCCTTATCGACCGCCCGGCGTAACATGCTCTTTAAGGTTTTATTGAACCTTTCCACTAAACCATCTGTTTGTGGATGATAGACTGAGGTTCTGAGATGCTTGATTTTTAGGAGTTTACATAGCTCTTTTGTTACTTGGGACATAAATGGTGTTCCCTGGTCAGATAAGATCTCTTTAGGAATTCCGACCCGGGAAAACAGAAGTACTAACTCTTTTGCTATGTTTTTAGCAGAGGTGCTACGTAGGGGAACTGCCTCCGGATATCGGGTAGCATAATCTAATATTACCAATATATGCTGATGTCCCCTAGCAGACTTTATTAGGGGTCCTACTAGATCCATAGCAATCCGGTCAAATGGTACCTCTATTATGGGAAGGGGTACCAATGGGCTGCGGTATGCTTTGAACGGGGCGGTGATCTGACATTCTGGGCATGAGGAACAATAGTTTGTAATTTCTGCCAGAACCCCAGGCCAATAAAAGCTTCGGAGAACCTTTTCTTTTGTCTTTTCCACCCCTAGGTGTCCCCCCAATGGATGACTATGTGCGAGGTGTAATACTACGTTACGGAATGTCCGTGGTACCAACAATTGTTTAGTTGTAACTGATTTTCTTTTATCAACCCGATATACTAGGTTGTTCTCTACCTCGAAGTAGGGGTAAGCAAGTGACCTATCTGGTTGGCCATGAGTACTATTCTGGTCCCGTATATTTCCCCTTGCTACCGCTAATGTGGGGTCCTCCCACTGGGCCTTCTTAAAACTCCCAGGACTGACCTCTAGGTCAGCGAGGGTCTTATCCTGTACTGGGGTGGTAAGTGCCTGATCAACATCTTGATTTGGGGTATTCCCTACCAAAGTAGTGATGGGGAAGGGAATTTCACAGCACTCCTCCTTTTCCCCTTTCTTATTTGGGCCCTCGTCAACCTCCATTTCTGAAAAAGGGAAAGGATTTGTTTCTTCTAACACTTCGTTATGGTCTGCTATTGAACTCTGGGCGCTATTCTGAGCTGGGGACCACATTTTTAGAAAATGGGGAAAGTCGGTCCCTATTAACACATCATGTGCCAGTTTGGGTACAACACCCACCTTGAAATCTAAAGAACCAAATTCTGTTTAAAAAAAAACATCAACAGTGGAATATTCATGATTATCCCCATGTATACAACAAATTGCCACTCTTTGTGAACTGTTTACCTGTTTCTTCTTAATGGGCAATAGGTATTCGGACACTAGTGTGACCATACTCCCAGAGTCAAGAAGTGCCCGAACCCTCTTACCATTAACCTTTACAAATGCCCACAGATGGTTATTCAAGGGGTCCTCTGGGCTAGGGCCCATACATTGGGACAACAGCGAATAAGGTTCCACGCTGTTGCATTGCATGGGCTCCTCATTTAGTGGGCAGATTTTTGCTGTGTGGCCCCTCTCATGACAATTTACACATTTAGGTACATAGTCTGTGTCCCACTTAGAGCCTTTTCCCGGCTCCCCATGTTGGCTATTGCCCTTAGTGTGCGAACCACTGTTGCTGGTGCTGCGTGAAGGTGGTCGCCGCTCTTCAGCTCCCCTTAACCCCGGTACCCTTTTATCGTCTCTGGAAGAGTCCTGGAACCTCGGGTAGTGGGGTTGCTCCACGACTGTGGGTTGCGGGTGCTCTCCTGCTGCATTGTACCTTTCTACGAGGGCCACAAGCTCATCCGCATTGTGGGGGTCACTCCGACTGACCCAATGGCGTAAGGCAGAGGGAAGTTTCCTCAAGAACTGGTCCATGACCAACCGTTCCACGATGTGGCTTGCTGAGTTGATCTCGGGTTGTAGCCACTTCCGGGCGAGGTGGATGAGGTCATACATCTGGCTTCGGGTGGCTTTATCCATCGTGAAGGACCATGCGTGAAACCTTTGGGCGCGAACAGCCGTGGTTACGCCGAGGCGGGCGAGGATCTCGAACTTCAATTTTGCATAGACGTTAGCTTCGGCTGGCTCTAGATCAAAGTAAGCCTTCTGGGGTTCGCCGCTTAGGAAGGGTGCGATTAGACCAGCCCACTCAGCTTCTGGCCATCCCTCTCTCTGTGCCGTGCGTTCAAACGTGAGAAGATAGGCTTCCACATCATCCGAGGGTCCCATCTTCTGAAGGTAGTGGCTTGCCCTGGTCATTTTCGGAACTGGGGCTGCCGCTGCCAGTGGAAGGTTACTGATAGTCTCCCTCAGGATCTCGAGTTCCTGCTGTAAGCCCTGAGCGAACCGCTGTTGCTCCTCTTTCAGCAAGCGGTTTGTCTCTTGCTGGTTTGCATTCGCCTGTTGCAGGGCTTCATTCGCGTCTCTCTGGACAGCGACATTGCGTACCAGCGCACTCACCACGTCTTCCATCTTGTTTGGAGAGAGAAAAAAAAAACCTTTTTTTTTTTTTTAAAGTTCTTTAACCCCCAGACCTTTTAGTGCTCTGTGCCCGCATTCTCCACCATATGTGACAAACGGCTTACTCCGGGGCTCCGCCGTCTGTCCGGGACTGTTAGAACACGGTCTTTTAGGGTAGGTTAAATGATGAGACGTCACGTACTGTTCCTTTAAACAGGCTATGCCTGGTTTATTCAGTCCCAGGCACTGAGACTGCCACAGTTTAAACAGAAAACAAAGCCAAACAAAAAGCTGCTCGTCTGAGCGATAACTTAAACTTAGATGTCCCTGACTCAGAGTTGGAAGTGGCTTATCCACTTCCACCAACAAAATAAGTACCTTTGCAGTCTTTAGACAAACTAACAGAATGAATGAAGCGATTTGGGAAAGAGGCTTTCTCACCCCTCTGCAGTTCAGCAGCCTTCCAGGTTCTTGGGCGGGGCCCAGAGGAAACAGGAAACAGGTCTTATATACCTGAACTCTAATCAGCATGACAGGTGACAGAAAACAGGCAGCAGACAAACTGTGGAATGGAGTGCCTGTACCACGAGGCTGCCCTGTTCAGCTTAGACAGGACAGAAACTGTTCAGTATCCTGGGAGCCCTGTATATGGAGTTTATTACCAACCCCTGGTTTCTGTCACAGTATGTATGCGTGTATGTATGTGTGTGTGTATGTATGTATGCGTGTATGTATGTATGCGTGTATGTATGTATGCGTGTATGTATGTACGCACGCATGCATCCTGTGAAGGATGAATGGGTTTCCTGTCGGTACCTGCCAGGGACGTACGTTTATCTCCTCAGTGTGTGTGCTGAGCAGCAGTATCAGTGTGGGCCCCAGGAGAGGGGAGATTTGTGATACTTGTTAATAGATTGTAAGCTCTTGGAGGTAGGGCTTCCAGTTACTGTATGGTTACACACATACACCCCCTGTATACCATATGACGCTGTCTGTGTGTTTCCACTGTGAGGTGCTGAGTATATTTGGTGTCAGAACAGAACAAACATCTGAGAACGCTCATGGGAAACAAAGTGTGAGCTTGCACACTTATATGCCACAGAATCCCTCGCGGAAAGTGGCTCACAGATTCTAAATAATGACTAAATACACAAACATATATAGAATATCAGACATACAACACGCCTAGTAATAACTCAGCCCACACCTAGAAACAGACAGACACGGTCCTAGTAACATATAACCCTGCCAACAGGAAACACACCCACAATAACACACTCCCATACACCTGTGTAACACACCCACAATAACATCACCACCACAAACCTGTGTAACACACCCACAATAACACACTCCCATACACCTGTGTAACACACCCATAGTAACACACTCCCATACACCTGTGTAACACACCCATAGTAACACACTCCCACAAACCTGTGTAACACACCCACAATAACACACTCCCATACACCTGTGTAACACACCCATAGTAACACACTCCCATACACCTGTGTAACACACCCATAGTAACACACTCCATACACTTGTGTAACACACCCATAGTAACACACTCCCATATGCCTGTGTAACACACCTACACACACCTGTGTGTTACCATACATTTATGGTAACACATACGCCTGTGTAACACACCCACCACACAAGTGTGTTACATACATTTATGGTAACACACTCGCACACACCTGTGTAACACACACTCCCACAAACCTGTGCAACGCACCTTCTCACACAACTGTGTAACACACTATGCCACAGCTCTGTGTAACACACTCCCACCCTACACACCTGTGTAACACACCCATAGTAACACACATTTCCACCCATATGACATTGATCTGAAATCTTCAGCCGTGAGCCCAGGAAGAGTGTGAGCTGTGTGTGTCTCTGCCCTGGTTACAGGGGCCCTGCCCCGCAGTGCAGAGCTGTGCCCGAAATATACCAGTCACCCACAATCCTTACAAAATCTCTTAAAGGTTCAGTTCAATATAATTCCCAGGCTGATGAGTTAGGTAGATTGGAGGAATGGTCAAGAGTGCGGTAACAACAATATAATGCTAAAAAGTGAAAACTAATGCACGTGGGTCACAAAAATCCAAAGGCAGAATACAGGATTAATTACACCAGGGGGGCGCGATATTTTTTTGGGGGGGGCCTGGGCGGTTGCAGAGTCCCCGCGCTCTTCCCCAAGGCATTTCAATTAAATGCCGGGGGATCGCGTGAGGTCCCTGCCACTTCACTTGCCGGGATTCAGCGGCTTTGTGTGACGCATCGCCATGGCAACGCGGCATGGGTCATGTGACGTCACATGAGCCCTGTAAGAGAGGTGGGCCGAGGTATGCAAATGGAGACTGTTTTGGGGTGAAATTAATATAAGGCTTTATTGCGCCTGTTCCTTTAACAATGTAAACACAAAACATAAAAGAAAAACCTGCTCTACTTTGGGGAAGAACTGGACAGTACTGTATATGCCCTATGTAACTGGGTGGGTAGCTAGGCTGATTACCAACAGACGCACACACACACACCACCCCAAACAAATATACACACACACACAACAGTCCAACAAGAAAGTCTCTGATCTGTTTCTGTTGTTCTTGCTGTAGGGGAAGGCCACTCTGTTCTCTTGGGTCAGCATCCTTGTGTGCTATGGCACTCTCTGAGCACAGGTATAGAGGTCTTGTCCCCTTGTCTTGCTGTCAGCTGTGTGCATCAAGACATCATCTTTTCCTCAGGTCAGCCCAGATGAGGGCTAAAGAAATCTCTGGTCTGTCCTCTTTCTCCTTATGTTAGCCCAAATGTGAGCTAAAGAATCTCTCTCCTGTGTCTCACATGAGGCTTGCTACAGAGCTCTCATTAGTCCAGATGGAGACTAGTTAATCGAGTGGCTGCCATTAACTATCTCTCTGCTGGATTCTCAGAGCTCTGAGGCTGCTTTATTTAAACAGGTATAAGTCCCTGTTACATACCTCCCCTGTTTGTGGGAAGCTCTGGATTATCACGGCCGAAGCCCATCCTTCCACTCTCACCCGAGATATCTCTGCGGCTCGAATGAGAGTAGATGGAGGAAGAGAACCCTTAGTCCTGCCAGGATTGGAGCCCTTTCTCCAGGTAAGTAATGTCTACTCAAGAAGGTGCTTGAGCTCAGCACTCTTCAGTCGCTTGAGCTGTGCTTTTCCCAAGCACAGTCTTTCTTCTGACCGCTTGGTCACGTATTTTCCCCTGCGTCAGGCGATCCTTTCTTCCCTGAGCTTAGGGTGACCACCTGCATCGGGTTCTGTACCCATAGTCACGGGTGGTTCAAATTGGGTGGAGTTTTTATCCATACCGATTGACTCCTGTGGCATCTCAGTTTTTCCGCGTGGGACTGGAATATGGGTGGACATGGGGGCCACGTGGGACAAGAATATGGGAAGACACGGGAGCCGCGTGGGACAGGAACATGGGCAGACATGGGAAACGCGTGGGACAGGAATATGGGAAGGTACGGGAGCCGCGTGGGGCAGGAATATGGGCAGACATGGGTGCCGCGTGGGACTGGGATATGGGCAGACACGGGGGGGCCTCGTGGGACACGAATATGGGCAGACACGGGGGCCGCGTGGGACACGAATATGGGCAGACACGGGGGCCGTGTGGAACAGGAATATGGGCAGACATGGGGGCAGCGTGGGACAGGGATATGGGCAGACACGGGGGCCTCGTGGGACAGGGATATGGGCAGACACGGGGGCCGCGTGGGACAGGAATATGGGCAGACACGGGAGCCGCGTGGGACAGGAATATGGGCAGACACGGGGGACGCGTGGGACAGGGATATGGGCAGACATGGGGGCAGCGTGGGACAGGAATATGGGCAGACACAGGGGCCACGTGGGGCAGGAATATGGGCAGACACGGGGGCCGCGTGGGACAGGAATATGGGCAGACACGGGGGGCGCGTGGGACAGGAATATGGGCAGACACAGGGGCCACGTGGGACAGGAATATGGGCAGACACGGGGCCACGTGGAGTAGGAATATGGGCAGACACGGGGGCCACGTGGAGTAGGAATATGGGCAGACACGGGGGCGCGTGTGACAGGGATATGGGCAGACACGGGGGCGCGTGGGACAGGAATATGGGCAGACACGGGGGGCGCGTGGGACAGGAATATGGGCAGACACAGGGGCCGCGTGGGACAGGAATATGGGCAGACACGGGGCCACGTGGAGTAGGAATATGGGCAGACACGGGGGCCACGTGGAGTAGGAATATGGGCAGACACGGGGGCCGCGTGGGACAGGGATATGGGCAGACACGGGGGCCGCGTGGGACAGGGATATGGGCAGACACGGGGGCCGCGTGGGACAGGGATATGGGCAGACACGGGGCCGCGTGGGACAGGAATATGGGCAGACACGGGGGCCGCGTGGTTCTAATCTGCCGTCACATTCTGTGTTTTTATTATTGTCTTTCTTAAAAAGATTCAATAACTCCTGTAGTGACCGTTTAACTTTTTCCGCTGAATTCCCGATACTCCGTGTGGTTCTGTCTGACGGCCTCATCATTACTATACAGGCGAATAATAAAAGAAAGGAGATACGTCGCCTCTCGGCGCGCGGCGAACGGTCTTTTCACCAAAAGAAATGAGAGAAAAAGAGATTTTGTTTCAAATTTTTTTTTTTTTTTACATTGAACCTTTGAGACGGGACCCGGCCGACCAGTCCCAGTCTGGAATGGTAGGGAGGTGGTACCATTATTAACCCTTTCTTTCCACAGCGCACGGACGGGTAAGCCCCTGTTACACATTGAGATCAGCTTCCCACTGGGGGTCAGAGGGACAGTGACCCAGATACTATGTAACCAGAGGGAGTGTGGGAGCGCTGCTCTCTGCTGGCAGTAACTAGTATTACATGTAGCACGTTGGGAACCGTCCGGTGCTACCGGCCATAAACATGGACGTATTATAAATCCCCGGTATCTCCCTCGTATCCCCGGTATCTCCCTCGTATCCCCGGTATCTCCCTCGTATCCCCGGTATCTCCCTCCATCCCTTATCTACAGAGCCAACTGAGCATTGCCAAGATTAACTCCTGCACTGCCAGAGTGGCCTGCAATGCATTGTTTACCAGGAAACAGGTCATTCAATGTAGCACGGATCTCACATGGTAATGTAACCCCTGTAGTGGTGGAAGGGAATACTGTCCTATATAGCTTAGGCAACAGAGGCTCTGGGGCCCAGGAGACCCCCTGGCTCCGGCTTTGCCAGATACAGGTTCAGCCAGTCCTGGTTTTCCATCTCGGGAACATGTATTGTGTGGCCCCGCAGTCCGGAGAGGCTGCGTGTTGTTGCGCTCCCGCGAGGGCTGGGGTCGGCAACGCTCTCTCCGCTCCTGCTTGCGGCTCTCTGCAGGTTGCCGGCGCCCAGCTGCTGCCTCTCTCCCTCACCGTCCTGCCGGTGGCTGCGGGGGGAGGCGCTGGTCGGGCCTCTTGGTGCCGCTGGACCCGGCGTCTCCCTGGCTGCTTGCCTGCCTCTCTCCTGTCCTCTCCCACGCTGGGGTCTCCCTGGCTGCTTGCCTGCCTCTCTCCTGTCCTCTCCCACGCTGGGGTCTCCCTGGCTGCTTGCCTGCCTCTCTCCTGTCCTCTCCCACGCTGGGGTCTCCCTGGCTGCTTGCCTGCCTCTCTCCTGTCCTCTCCCACGCTGGGGTCTCCCTGGCTGCTTGCCTGCCTCTCTCCTGTCCTCTCCCACGCTGGGGTCTCCCTGGCTGCTTGCCTGCCTCTCTCCTGTCCTCTCCCACGCTGGGGTCTCCCTGGCTGCTTGCCTGCCTCTCTCCTGTCCTCTCCCACGCTGGGGTCTCCCTGGCTGCTTGCCTGCCTCTCTCCTGTCCTCTCCCACGCTGGGGTCTCCCTGGCTGCTTGCCTGCCTCTCTCCTGTCCTCTCCCACGCTGGGGTCTCCCTGGCTGCTTGCCTGCCTCTCTCCTGTCCTCTCCCACGCTGGGGTCTCCCTGGCTGCTTGCCTGCCTCTCTCCTGTCCTCTCCCACGCTGGGGTCTCCCTGGCTGCTTGCCTGCCTCTCTCCTGTCCTCTCCCACGCTGGGGTCTCCCTGGCTGCTTGCCTGCCTCTCTCCTGTCCTCTCCCATGCTGGGGTCTCCCTGGCTGCTTGCCTGCCTCTCTCCTGTCCTCTCCCACGCTGGGGTCTCCCTGGCTGCTTGCCTGCCTCTCTCCTGTCCTCTCCCACGCTGGGGTCTCCCTGGCTGCTTGCCTGCCTCTCTCCTGTCCTCTCCCACGCTGGGGTCTCCCTGGCTGCTTGCCTGCCTCTCTCCTGTCCTCTCCCACGCTGGGGTCTCCCTGGCTGCTTGCCTGCCTCTCTCCTGTCCTCTCCCACGCTGGGGTCTCCCTGGCTGGTTGCCTGCCTCTCTCCTGTCCTCTCCCACGCTGGCGTCTCATGCCGGAAGATCTCTTCTCCCTGGAGAGGTTGCAGACCCCGGCACTAGGGGCTCAGCGTGGCCGCAGACCCCGGCACTAGTGGCTCAGCGTGGCCTCAGCCCCAGGAGGGGGTGGTGGTGCTGGGGCAGGTGAACCTGGGAAACCCAGGGGCCGTGGCCTGGATGTTACTGACACTGAGGATCTTTTGCAAACGGAAAGAGATTTGAGGAGAATTCAGAGAGAAAGAGATTGCTGAGCAGGAGGGAATGGAGGAAGAGACCCAAGGAACAGAGGAGGTGCTGGTTCTGTCCGGGGAAAGTAACATGCAAACCCAGAGCACAGAGAGTGCAGGCGCGCAGCGAGAGGGTGCAGGCGCGCAGCGAGAGGGTGCAGGCGCACAGCGAGAGAGTGCAGGCGCGCAGCGAGAGGGTGCAGGCGCGCAGGAAGAGAGAGCAGGCGCTCAGCAAGAGAGAGCAGGTGCGTAGCAAGAGAGCAGGCGCACAGCAAGAGAGCAGGCGCGCAGCAAGAGAGAGCAGGCGCGCAGCAAGAGAGCAGGCACACCGCAAGAGAGCAGGCGCACAGCAAGAGAGAGCAGGCACACAGCAAGAGAGCAGGCAGACAAACAAACCTTATAACAAAGTGCCCAAATATAATGCAGAGGCTGAATGTGACCGGAAAAGTGAAGCTGAGAGTCTCCTTCATGAGGTGATTGCAACAGGAAGAACCCAAGGAAACTTTCTTCTCACTCAGAGCCCATCGCTATAAAGAGGCAATGGTGCTAAACTGGGAGTCAGAAAGGGTTAACTCCCTGAGAGAAACATAGATTACACAGGTACAGTACCTGTAACCAGCACTGCTCACCTGGAACAGCTCTCAGCTGCTGGGAGACACACAGAGGCTGCAGGGAGACACACAGAGGCTGCAGGGAGACACACGCAGAGGCTGCAGGGAGACACACGCAGAGGCTGCAGGGAGACACACACAGAGGCTGCAGGGAGACACACAGAGGCTTCAGGGAGACACACAGAGGCTGCAGGGAGACACACAGAGGCTGCTGGGAGACACACAGAGGCTTCAGGGAGACACACAGAGGCTGCAGGGAGACACGCAGAGGCTGCAGGGAGACACAGAGGCTGCAGGGAGATACGCAGAGGCTGCAGGGAGACACGCAGAGGCTGCAGGGAGACACGCAGAGGCTGCAGGGAGACACGCAGAGGCTGCAGGGAGACACACAGAGGCTGCAGGGAGACACAGAGGCTGCAGGGAGACACACAGGCTGCAAGGAGACACACACAGAGGCTGCAGGGAGACACACACAGAGGCTGCAGGGAGACACACACAGGCTGCAAGGAGACACACAGAGGCTGCAGGGAGACACAGAGGCTGCAGGGACACACACAGAGGCTGCAGGGACACACACAGAGGCTGCAGGGAGACACACAGAGGCCGCAGGGAGACACACAGAGGCTGCAGGGAGACACACACAGAGGCTGCAGGGACACACACAGAGGCTGCAGGGACACACACAGAGGCTGCAGGGAGACACACAGAGGCTGCAGGGAGACACACAGAGGCCGCAGGGAGACACACAGAGGCTGCAGGGAGACACAGAGGCTGCAGGGACACAGGCTACAGGGAGACACACAGAGGCTGCAGGGACACCGGCTGCAGGGAGACACAGAGGTTGCAGGGAGACACACGGAGGCTGCAGGGAGACACGGAGGCTGCAGGGAGACACACAGAGGCTGCAGAGAGACACACAGAGGCTGCAGAGAGACACACAGAGGCTGCAGAGAGACACACAGAGGCTGCAGGGGGAGACACAGGCTGCAGGGAGACACACAAAGAGGCTGCAGGGAGACACACGGAGGCTGCAGGGAGACACACGGAGGCTGCAGGGAGACACACGGAGGCTGCAGGGGAATCAGATTGCCAGAGAGGGGAAATCTCACTGAGAGAGTAAAATCAGCTGTACCAACTGCCTGCAATCAGCACTGATAGTCTGGATCAGGTTTCAGCTGCCGGGGGCTCAGACTGCCAGGAAAATACAGAACCAGCAAAACCCAGTGATTCACAGCAAAACGCGTGGAAATCACTGAAAGGTTTGAGATTCTTTCCACCTATTCCCATGAGAAACCCTTTAAGAAGAAGGAATGTGGCGAGACTGACATTTCTAGGACCAAGAGAGGAAGGTCCAGGTCTGGATTATGTGGAGCAAACGCTCGTAAAGAAATCCTTGCGCTTTGACCCAGAGGATATTTACGCCCTCCTGCATGGCCCTTATTCACCATACTATGATACCAGTTTTAAAACCTCCACCCACCTAGAGACTTTCTGGGCGAGATACAAAGCAGTGAGTAGCAGCCCTGAGTGGAAGTCTTTTGAGGCCACAGCGATATCTAAGCCTGAGACTGTGATAGTGAATATTATCTTTGACCACGAATCTATCCCAGTGGCTGACATTGAGTTCTGGCTGAAACGCCAGTGTGACATACTCAAAGGACCAAGGAAACTCTACAATGGTGAATACTGGAATGGAGGCTATAAGTGTGATGTGAAACTGGTGTGTGCACACAACACTGTGACACACTTACCAAACTTCCTATACATTGGAAACGAAAGAGGAAGGTGTTTTTACTGTGGGCAGCCCAAATGTTGCTTTAAGTACGGATCAAGATCACACTTCTTTCTCATCAGGATGTAACAAGTTCAGATGCAGCCTATGCAAAGATTTGGGGCACCACCGAAATGAATGCAAGAACAACATTTTGTGCAACTTGCAAGCAGAAGAGTACGTTCTGCAGCATTCTGCAACAGGGGTGGATAGAGACCTGCACTCCGAGACAGAGACAAGCTGCAGAGAGGAGGGAGTCCATGGGCTGGCGCCCGATTGAGGAGGTGTTAAAGGAAATCCACAGTCCGATCACAGTAGAAAGAGAGGACACCAGAAGTAATCCCTTCCTCTGTCAGACCCCACAGAACAAAAACTCCCGAGAGGGACCAGTGCACCAGGAGAGGCGTGAGATGGAGCTGCCTCTTAAAAGCGCAATAGAACAAAGGCAGAAGTCTCTCCCTGCTCCAGAACATCTAGAAGCAGCGGCTGATGGTGAGAAGCAGGAGGATCCACATGGGAGGTTCAGAAGTCCAGGAAGAAAACTCCCATAGCTGCAAAGTCAGCAAATAAGGACAGTCCTCGTGCAGCTTGTCCAAGATTTAAAAAAAGCTACATTAATACAGTGATTTACCACTTAAGGATACATGTTTCGGCCACTACAAAAGTCGTGGGCTGATAGGGTGGAAGATCAGGAACAACAAGAAGTGGAACAACAGGAAACCGAGGAACCGAGTACCCACGAAGCCCCAGATACAGAAGCAACGAGGAATGCCCAGGAGGCATCTTCTCAAAACATCAGCAGGAGGGAGGTGGAACACCCCTACGAATGCTGTTATAGGTATAACAGTTACCCCAAAGACAGGTGGCAAAAAGGAAAAAAACTATAGATTCACAGGACGTGGAGATGAGGTCGCCTTCAAACAAAAGAGGGTGATTGCCTGACAAAAGGAGAGGAACGAAGGGGAAAAAGTAGAAATAGACGACGTGGAGGTCAACAAGAATTCCTCAGGAAGACACATCTCTCTCTCCCTCACCCCCCTAAGTGTAGGGTCTTTAAATGTCAACTCCATAAAAACAATGAAAAGGAGATTTCCGGCATATAACGCTTTCAAGGACCTTGTCTCCGACATTTTATTCCTTTAAGAGACCAGACGCTCGTCCCTTAGGGAAATTTCAGCAGTTTCTGCGGAATGGACAAATGGTGCATCTTTTTGGTCCTAAGGCCCAGACCTGTGTGATGGGGGGGGGGGGGGGGTTCTGTTTAAGGGATATAACTTTCAGTGTGAAAAGGTGATTGACCAGAGCCCAGGCCGATGTCTTAGTCTAGATGTGTCGTTCCAGAGAGTTAAACACAGATTAAATAATGTGTATGGCTAACAATCAAATAAGCAAAGAAAGGTTTACATTTTTTGTTTACATCCAAGTGTCCCATTTTAGGGGGTGATTTTAATTGTGTGACTTCAAATCTAGACCAGGGCAGTGGTAGAGATGTATTGGAATATGATATAGTGTTCCTAAATGATGTGTAAACAGGCTGATTTAAGCGATGTTTATAGACTTCATAACCCAAATACTCCAGGATACTCATACATATGTGGGGGGAGAAAAACCAGAATAGACAGGTTATATGTTAGGAGCAATGTAAATACTGCCAGCTGCAGATTGTCACCTGTGGAATATTCTGACCAGGCTCTTCTACAGATAACTCTACACTTAGACTCCTCTGTGATTCTAGGCCGCAGTGTTTGGAAGCTGAACTCCACCATGTTACAGGAGGAGACTGTAAGAGAAACTTTCCTACAGTTCTTCAAGGACTGCGTATCCACACAAATTCCGTATCCCAATATAGTGCATAGGAGGGAGGTCACTAAAAGAGACATAAAAAGATTTTTTTAAGAAAACCTCAGATCTAACAAACCAGGCGAGGCTTAGGAAGTATTTGGTCCTCCGTTCTAAATTGCTGCAATTATATACAGGAATGCAGAATGGCCAAGAAGTGAATTCTGAGCAGTATAGGTGTGTTAAGGAAAGTATGAGGTTATTACAATATGAACGATTATCCTCTTTAACAAACGAGAAGGATTTTGGTGGCTGTGGGATTTATTCTCCAGATCCTTATGAAAATGGTAAAACCAGAACTAAAAAGAAGACTTTATGTGGCCTAAAAGAAGCACAGGGTGTGTGTGTAACTAGTAAAGATGCACAGGGTGTGTGTAACTAGTAAAGATGCACAGGGTGTGTGTAACTAGTAAAGATGAGATGTTAAACGCAGTTACATAATACTATGCAGAGTTGTTTTTTGTTTGTTTTTTTAAGCAAAAAAAACAATTGATCCTGTAGAAATGGGCAGTTATTTGGATTCTGTCAATATCCCATCAGTTTCTGAGGATGACTTCATAGAATTAGACTCCCCAATCACAGCAAGAGAAGTGGCTAATGCAATTAATTCCCTCTTGGGTAATAAAACCCCCGGGGCAGATGGAATCACAGCTGAATTTTATAAAGTTTTCAGTGAGGTTTTAGCGGAAGAATTGGCCAAAGTGTATACAGGCATACCCCGGTTTAAGGACACTCACTTTAAGTACACTCGCGAGTAAGTACATCTCGCTCAATAGGCAAATGGCAGCTCACGCATGCGCCTGTCACCACGTCCTGAACAGCAATACTGTCTCCCTACCTGTACCGAAGCTGTGCGCAAGCGGGGAGACTATAGAGCATGTTACAAATGTGTTATTTACATCAGTTATGCACGTGTATGACGATTGCAGTACAGTACATGCATCTATAAGTGGGGAAAGGTAGTGCTTCACTTTAAGTACATTTTCGCTTTACATACATGCTCCGGTCCCATTGCGTACGTTAATGCGGGGTATGCCTGTAATGCTTCTCTGGGAGGGATAGGTCTCTCTCGCTCTCAGTGGGAATCCCTTTTGACCTTATTATATAAGAAAGGGGATCCAAAAGATTTTAAAAGTTGATGAACAATAGCCTTTTAAATAATGATAATAAAATCTTTGCAAAGGTCATTCTAAATCGGATGAGTAACATCGCTGAGAAGGTGATAACGAGTTCCCAATCCTGTGCCATTAAGGGAAGGAACATCGCTAATAATTTCATTAACATTTGGGAGATGTTTGAGATGGGCTGGAATGGAGGTCTATCGGGGTACCTGTTAAATCTTGACCAGGCCAAAGCCTTCGATCGGGTGGATCATGTCTATCTTTTTAAAGCTCTGGAAAGATATGGTTTCTCAGATACCTTTGTGGAGAAACTGGCTTTGTTATATGTAGGAGCTTATAGAAGACCGGTCATTAATGTCTGGGTAGGGGACTCTTTTCCCACAAAGTCGGGTGTTAGGGCGGCCCGCGGAGCCCCTTATTATACGTCTTTTCCATAGACCCCTTATTAAGACACCTGGAGAAGAATAGTCTCATCCAAGCCGTACCCTGTGAGGGTTCCCAACATGAAGGGCGAGTTAAGTGCCAGGCGTATGCAGGCGACGTTTGTATTTATGTTGCCTCAAAAAGCTCATTTGAAGGTATAAGCCAGAAAATCAATAAATACTCACGTTTCCAACTCCCTGGTGACTCAGGATAAGTCTGTGGCCTGCTGGTTGGGACAAGAGGAACCCCCCTTTAGTCCACCTGAGGATATTCAGATAGATAATGCCTCTTTTAAAGTGCTAGGAACTTCTTCTGGAAAAGAGAATTCTGTAAAGTGGCGGTAGAACGGGGGAATAAGGGGAAATTCTCTTTTAGAGAAAACGTTAAGAACATTTGGGCTTTCCTGATTTCCTATTCCTGTCTATTTAAGTTTTGTATTTCCTCCTCCTCCTGCGGATGTGACCACTACATTCTATGGCCTTTTTTTCAGTTGCTCTGGGGAAATCGTCTAAATGTGTTGAAGAGACATCACGTATTTGCCCAGAAAGAATGGGGGCTTGGGAATGGAGGTTTGGGAATGGAGGCTTGGGAATGGAGGCTTGGGAAAGGAGGCTTGGGAAAGGAGGTTTGGGAATGGAGGTTTGGGAATGGAGGCTTGGGAATGGAGGCTTGGGAATGGAGGTTTGGGAATGGAGGTTTGGGAAAGGAGGCTTGGGAATGGAGGTTTGGGAATGGAGGTTTGGGAATGGAGGTTTGGGAAAGGAGGCTTGGGAATGGAGGTTTGGGAATGGAGGTTTGGGAATGGAGGCTTGGGAATGGAGGTTTGGGAATGGAGGCTTGGGAATGGAGGTTTGGGAAAGGAGGCTTGGGAATGGAGGTTTGGGAATGGAGGTTTGGGAATGGAGGTTTGGGAATGGAGGTTTGGGAAAGGAGGCTTGGGAAAGGAGTCTTGGGAAAGGAGGTTTGGGAATGGAGGCTTGGGAATGGAGGCTTGGGAAAGGAGGCTTGGGAAAGGAGGTTTGGGAATGGAGGTTTGGGAAAGGAGGCTTGGGAAAGGAGTCTTGGGAAAGGAGGTTTGGGAATGGAGGCTTGGGAATGGAGGTTCGGGAAAGGAGGCTTGGGAATGGAGGTTTGGGAAAGGAGGTTTGGGAATGGAGGTTTGGGAAAGGAGGTTTGGGAATGGAGGTTTGGGAATGGAGGTTTGGGAATGGAGGTTTGGGAAAGGAGGCTTGGGAATGGAGGTTTGGGAAAGGAGGCTTGGGAATGGAGGCTTGGGAATGGAGGCTTGGGAATGGAGGCTTGGGAATGGAAGCTTTGGGAATGGAGGCTTGGGAATGGAGGCTTGGGAAAGGAGGCTTGGGAATGGAGGTTTGGGAAAGGAGGCTTGGGAATGGAGGCTTGGGAATGGAGGCTTGGGAATGGAGGCTTGGGAAAGGAGGCTTGGGTATGGAGGTTTGGGAAAGGAGGCTTGGGAATGGAGGTTTGGGAAAGGAGGCTTTGGGAATGGAAGCTTTGGGAATGGCGGCTTGGGAATGGAAGCTTGGGAAAGGAGGCTTGGGAAAGGAGGCTTGGGTATGGAGGCTTGGGAATGGAGGCTTGGGAATGGAGGTTTGGGAAAGGAGGTTTGGGAATGGAGGCTTGGGAATGGAGGTTTGGGAAAGGAGGCTTGGGAATGGAGGCTTGGGAAAGGAGGCTTGGGAATGGAGGTTTGGGAAAGGAGGCTTGGGAATGGAGGCTTGGGAAAGGAGGCTTGGGAATGGAGGCTTGGGAATGGAGGCTTGGGAATGGAGGCTTGGGAATGGAGGCTTTGGAAAGGAGGTTTGGGAAAGGAGGCTTGGGAATGGAGGCTTGGGAAAGGAGGCTTGGGAAATGAGGTTTGGGAATGGAGGCTTGGGAATGGGGGCTTGGGAATGGAGGCTTGGGAATGGAGGTTTGGGAAAGGAGGCTTGGGAATCGAAGCTTTGGGAATGGAGGTTTGGGAATGGAGGCTTGGGAATGGAGGCTTGGGAAAGGAGGCTTTGGAAAGGAGGTTTGGGAAAGGAGGCTTTGGAAAGGAGGTTTGGGAATGGAGGCTTGGAAGATTGGCGGCTGTTCAGATATATGGGTGTAAATATTTTCTGTATATAATGTAAATAAGATGTTAAATTGTATATTTTAATTTAAGTTTGTTGCTTTTGTATTGATATGCTTGTAAATTTGTTTTTATAATAAAAAAATACCCTACATTACATATAAACCTGGGACTGTCTGACCCTGTCCCTGATAAATACATACAATCGATCCAGGACATTTGGTCACAGCTATTTTTCCGCAACCAAATGACTCCCTAACCTTATTCCTTACCCTAAACCCCCCTAATTTTAACCCCCAATACTAACACTACCCCCTACCCTAATAACCTTAACCCGTTCACTGAAAGAAATGGGATCTTTTCCTTGTTACGTTGGACGCTTGGGAGACTTCAATAAATACTTTATAAAGATGCCGTCCGCGCCACACTTTAACACATTCTTTATTATTGTTTTAATGTATTCAGCCTTTGATTACCTTTTATTGAAAATAAATTACCTAAACTGCCGATCGATTAGTTCTCTGGTAATCGATCAGCAAAATCCTGCTTCCCAGGGTTCACTAAATGGCCGCCTTCCAGTTTCAAATCAATCCTTCAGTCAGTGTAACGTAGCAGCTACAATGTATTCTTATATTACTAAGGTAACTGTATCTATTGTTACAGTTTGCAGCTCAAACTGCTGGGAATATTGGCAACAAATTATCACAAACAGGAAAGTGTTGCAAAGATCTTGCACTGCCGGGGAGGTGGGCTAAAACCTGCTATAGAAATCAAAGGATGCTCTGTGTATTAATACTCATAAAAAATTACATTAAGAGCTGAATTTTAAAAAATAATAATGCAGTAAGTCTTATCTAATACCACAGAACTGATTATTATATGGCATGGATTGCTCCTTTAACAGTTAAAAAAAGACGCAGAAAAAAGTCAATGTAAAGGATCGGGGGGGGGGGGGGGGGGGGGAGGGTGGGGCGCACTGCTAAGTCCTCCAGCATTGCAGGGGTTAAATGTTAGGGTTCCATTCCAGATAAGAGCGAAACATTCAGACACCTTTTAGAGATGAGCTAATGCTGCATTCTGTCACCTGACCAGCAGAGGGGGCTCACACACAGGATAAACTCTGGGTCTATGTATTAAGCAGACTGTCATTCTGCTGCAACACACAGGCGCTGATCCACCTGCCACGCTCAGTCACGCGACGTCCCACAGCGTTATCACAGGTAATCTGTCCGTATATAACACCCTCATGCATGCACGTGTCCATGGGTATTTACTAAACTGCAATATTTCCACACGTGCCCCACCTGTGGGAGTGCTGGGGGCTATTTTAGTCAATTAAAGGGTAATATATTCACAATAACCCATATAACAGGCTTTAAATACTCACGTTTAATATATTGTCGAATGATGACAGTACTATGTGATTGTGTATATAGTGTATATAGGTGTGTGTATATATATTGCTAGATAAATATGTAAATTATTTGATACCTTTTTAAATAAATAAAAAAATACAACACATGGAAAAGGTAAAACTGAGAAATGTTAACATGTATCTATCTTTATATGAATGCAGGGAGAATATAAATGTGATACATTGGTGAGTAATTGTATCATTTGAAGAGATACTGTACACTTCTTACTGCACAGTTTTGTTTTGGTATGTAAATATGAATTATACTTCATAGTTGTTACATTGAACAATAATTATAGAATGAGTTATATGGCGCAATAGGAGGAGTTATTTATTTATAAAATGTTTTACGACGAAGTAATAGATTGAGAGTTATCTCTCATCTTTAAGTATGTCCTGGGCACAGAGTTATGATGATAATGCATTGTTACATTAAATGAACAGGGTTATACATTATATTTAAAGATATTGCATGAACCGTGAAATATAATATATGTTATAGGCGTATGTAACAGTTACAGACCTGATTAAAATGCGAGACCGCTTTAGTTCATAAAGAACTTAGACCGGTGGCGGCTTTGAGAGTCTCAGGTAGATTGTTCCAGTTTTGGGGTGCACGGTAGGAGAAGGAGGAGCGGCCGGATACTTTGCTGATCCTTGAGACCATGAACAGTCTTTTGGAGTCAGATCTCAGGTGATAGGTGCTGCGTGTGGTAGGGGTGAGGAGCTTGTTCAGGTAGCTGGGTAGCTTGCCCAGGAAGTATTTGAAGGCGAGACAGGAAAGGTGAACTTTGCGCATAGACTCGAGTGATGATCAATCTAGTTCTTTGAGCATTTTGCAGAGATGTGTGTTGTAGTTGCATTGGAGAACAAAGTGACCGATTGTGTTGTAGAGGGTGTCAAGTTTGCTAAGGTGCGTTTGGGATGCTGTCAAATATACTATGTCTCCATAGTTGATAATTGGCATTAGCATCTGTTGTGCGATACGATTTCTGACCAGGAGACTTAGGGCTGGACCCCGCTGGCTACTGCAGCGCCCGCTGTGGCGGACGCTGCAGGGACGAGAGCCCTCCCCTCAATGGCGCCGGGCCCGCTGCGAGGGGGGGCCGCAGCGCTGGGGCGAGAGTTTCTTATTGAGAGCAGGACTCGCTACGGAGCGCTAAGCCACGCCCCCCGGCGGTTCAGCCAATGAGGGCGAACCTGCCGGGTGACATCATGGCTGCGCCCCTGTAACTCCCTCGACACGCCCCCCCCCCCGGTCTTTTGGTCTGCAGCTCCCTGCGGACCGGGGAGTCGGCGCACGCGCCGCCAGTCTCGCGGGCGCGCGAGCAGCGGAGGTACTGGGGCCTCAGCCTTAGGGAGGATTTGTTCCTATAAAGTACACCTAGTTTGGCATAGGTTTTGGGTGTCAGTGTATCAATGTGCATCCCAAATCTTAAATTGGAGTCAAACCATATGCCCAGGTATTTAAAATTAGTATCAGGGGCTAAGATGGTATTAGAGTTGGTTGTGATCTGAAGCTCCATCATTGGAAGCTTTAGAAATGTAACCTTGGTCCCAAATACCAGTGTTACAGTCTTATCAGTGTTTTAAAACAGTTTGTTTTGGGAAATCCAGTTTTCAAGCCTCGAAAAATGCAATTGAAGTTTGTGTCCAAGGTCAGAGAGGCTATGGCTGTGTGCATACAGGATTGTGTCATCTGCATACATGTGTATTGAAGCCCCCTTACAAACTGAAAGTAGATCATTGATGAACACTGAGAAGAGTAGGGGCCCCAGAACAGAGCCTTGCGGGACACCACAGGTGATATCCAGGGGGTTGGAGTTAGAGCCTGAGATGGACACATGTTGGGATCTTCCTGATAGGTAGGACTGAAACCAGTTTAAAGCATGCTTCCCTATTCCAGAGCTCTGGAGTTTGTTAAGCAAGATAACATGATCAACTGTATCAAAAGCCTTTGCAAAATCTAGGAATACTGCACCAGTGAGTTGTCCCCGTTCCATTCCACACTGGATTTCATTGCAAACTTTTAGCAGGGTAGTTACGGTGGAGTGTTTGGGACGAAACCCAGACTGGAATTGGCTAGGGAAATTTGTCTTGGTATAGAAATCGCTTAATTGGGAGTGGACACATTTTTCCATGACTTTGGATAGTATTGAGAGAAGGGAGATTGGCCTGTAGTTTGAGACAGTGTTTTTGTCCCCACTTTTGAAGATTGGGACAACTCTGGCAGCTTTCCAGGTCTTAGGGATATGGCCTGCAGACAAGATAGAGTTGACTATGGAAGCAATTGGTTTGGCAATGGCTGGGGCACCAAGTCTTAGGAACTTAGATTGCAGTAAATCGGGTCCACATTGGCTGCTTAGTTTTAATTTGAGGAGCGCTTGTGTAATCTCCTCTTCAGATTCTGGGACAAAATGAAAATTGTGGGCAGTGTTGGGAGAGGGTGGGGCTATAGGGGTACTCCCAGAATGAGCTTCATGTAGTTCGTGTTGCACTTTCCCAATAGGGAAGTAGCACACCCACACCCCACACCCCACACCCCACACCCCACAAAGTAATCATTGAATGCGTTTGCAATGTCAGTGGGATTTGTCAGAGTAATATCCTCCTTTTTGATATTAGATGGTTGTTGATGGTTGGAAGGCTGGAATATATTGTTGATGACCTTCCAGAAGTTTTCTGGATTTTATGTATTCTAGTGAAGATTATCAGAGTAATATTGTCCTTTTGCGTGTCTTGTTTGCATGTTCCGCAGGCATCTGTGGTGATTGAGATCCTTGGTAGTGCCAGTTACTTTGTAGCTTTTCCACAAGGCATCCCTGAACTAGAGTGCTATAAGGTCGGTTGTAACCCACAGAAGGTGGCCCCCCGCACCCTTATTCTGCGTAGTGGGACATGGGTGTTATAGAGTTTTAAAAATTCTGTTGGGAAATAATCAAGCACATAATCGGGGTCAGGTATTAAGTCGATTCTGTACCAAGGGAAGTTGGTAAAATCAGCCAGAAACTGTTGTGGGTTAAAGTTTGTAAATGTTCCATTGAGGAGAACTTTAGGGCTGGATTGGGGCTGTGTGATTTTCCTTACACAGTACACTATTGCATGGTCACTGAAAATGTCAGGTAGGATATCAGAGGATTGGATTCTGCTGGGACTAGAGGAGCGAATCCAGACTAGCAAGGAATGGCTGTGAGATTTTAGGTTTGTCCGTGTGGTTTGGGAAACTAGGGTTAAGTGACTAGAGTTGTGTCTGGATTTTGTTGGTTTTAGGGTCAAGCCAATTGAGGTTGAAATCCACAAGAACTAACATCTCACACTTCCCATTCAGAGAGGAACTGGAGCCAAGAAAGAGAGTGATATCAGTCAGGGATTGTAGCGCGCTTAGACGCCAGCAATGAGAATGGACTTAGAGAAGGGGAGGCAAATTTTGCCAACTAGGATTTAAAACGAGGGTGGGCTTGGGGGGGCAATTTAGCAGCGTAAATTGTAAGGTGTCTTCTATATAAAGTAAAACCCTCCTCCTCTCCTTGACCCGTCTCTCCTAGAAATGGAGAATCCCTGAATGGCGATAGTTGCCTCGAGTTTTAGGGGTTAGCCATGTTTCTGTGCGAATGATGGCTTTGGGTTTATGCATAAGGCTGCGGCCATGGTGACCGTATGCTCGCGTCCATGCGCGTAACGTCACCCGCCTTTTAGCGCCAGTGATTCCAGGTGTGTCGGGGGGGGGGGGCGTGGCTGTGATGTCACAGAGCTGGATTGCCCTCATTGGCCGTACCGCTCACGTGACTTGGCTGTCGCAGCGTGGAATTAAATATAACGGATTCCTCGCGCACGCGCGGTCTATGGCTGCGATCATTGCCTTACGGCATTGTGATCGCGCGCACGCCTCAGCGCCGTCTCCCCGAACATGGCAGCAGCCTAAAGCACCGTGCCCTTAGTTCATCCAGTTTGGGGAGCAGGCTCCGGATATTTATATGGGCGACAGATAGCCCTTTTTGGAATTTGAAGGGGGCATTCTCGGGGGTGTGGGACAGAGTGGAAGAGGGAGGACCTGGGTTACGTTTAGTATCCCCTGCTAAAGAGAGTAGCGGTATAAATAGGAATGTGAGTAGTTGTTTGGAAGTTGTAAGTTTGTGGTGTTTGCCATTAGAGTGTGCGGTGGTTGGAGTGCTGGTTTGTGGTGTTTGCCATTAGCGTGAGCGGTGGTTGGTGCGCTGGTTTGTGGTGTTTGCCATTAGAGTGAGCGGAGGTTGGAGTGCTGGTTTGTGGTGTTTGCCATTAGCGTGAGCGGTGGTTGGTGCGCTGGTTTGTGATGTTTGCCATTAGAGTGAGCGGTGGTCGGTGCGCTGGTTTGTGATGTTTGCCATTAGAGTGAGCGGTGGTTGGTGCGCTGGTTTGTAGTGTTTGCCATTAGAGTGAGCGGTGGTTGGTGTGCTGGTTTGTGGTGTTTGCCATTAGAGTGAGCGGTGGTCGGAGTGCTGGTTTGTGGTGTTTGCCATTAGAGTGAGCGGTGGTCGGTGTGCTGGTTTGTAGTGTTTGCCATTAGAGTGAGCGGTGGTTGGTGCGCTGGTTTGTGGTGTTTGCCATTAGAGTGAGCGGTGGTTGGTGCGCTGGTTTGTGGTGTTTGCCATTAGAGTGAGCGGTGGTTGGTGTGCTGGTTTGTGGTGTTTGCCATTAGAGTGAGCGGTGGTTGGTGTGCTGGTTTGTGGTGTTTGCCATTAGAGTGAGCGGTGGTTGGTGTGCTGGTTTGTGGTGTTTGCCATTAGAGTGAGCGGTGGTTGGTGTGCTGGTTTGTGGTGTTTGCCATTAGAGTGAGCGGTGGTTGGTGTGCTGGTTTGTGGTGTTTGCCATTAGAGTGAGCGGTGGTCGGTGCGCTGGTTTGTGGTGTTTGCCATTAGAGTGAGCGGTGGTTGGTGTGCTGGTTTGTGGTGTTTGCCATTAGAGTGAGCGGTGGTCGGTGTGCTGGTTTGTGGTGTTTGCCATTAGCGTGAGCGGTGGTTGGTGAGCTGGTTTGTAGTGTTTGCCATTAGAGTGAGCGGTGGTTGGTGCGCTGGTTTGTGGTGTTTGCCATTAGAGTGAGCGGTGGTTGGTGCGCTGGTTTGTGGTGTTTGCCATTAGAGTGAGCGGTGGTTGGTGTGCTGGTTTGTGGTGTTTGCCATTAGAGTGAGCGGTGGTTGGTGTGCTGGTTTGTGGTGTTTGCCATTAGAGTGAGCGGTGGTTGGTGTGCTGGTTTGTGGTGTTTGCCATTAGAGTGAGCGGTGGTTGGTGTGCTGGTTTGTGGTGTTTGCCATTAGAGTGAGCGGTGGTTGGTGTGCTGGTTTGTGGTGTTTGCCATTAGAGTGAGCGGTGGTCGGTGCGCTGGTTTGTGATGTTTGCCATTAGAGTGAGCGGTGGTTGGTGTGCTGGTTTGTGGTGTTTGCCATTAAAGTGAGCGGTGGTTGGTGTGCTGGTTTGTGGTGTTTGCCATTAGAGTGTGCGGTGGTTGGTGTGCTGGTTTGTGGTGTTTGCCATTAGAGTGAGCGGTGGTTGGTGCGCTGGTTTGTGGTGTTTGCCATTAGAGTGAGCGGTGGTTGGTGCGCTGGTTTGTGGTGTTTGCCATTAGAGTGAGCGGTGGTTGGTGCGCTGGTTTGTGATGTTTGCCATTAGAGTGAGCGGTGGTTGGTGTGCTGGTTTGTGGTGTTTGCCATTAGAGTGAGCGGTGGTTGGTGTGCTGGTTTGTGGTGTTTGCCATTAGAGTGTGCGGTGGTTGGTGTGCTGGTTTGTGGTGTTTGCCATTAGAGTGAGCGGTGGTTGGTGCGCTGGTTTGTGGCGTTTGCCATTAGAGTGAGCGGTGGTTGGTGCGCTGGTTTGTGGTGTTTGCCATTAGAGTGAGCGGTGGTTGGTGCGCTGGTTTGTGGTGTTTGCCATTAGAGTGAGCGGTGGTCGGTGCGCTGGTTTGTGATGTTTGCCATTAGAGTGAGCGGTGGTTGGTGTGCTGGTTTGTGGTGTTTGCCATTAGAGTGAGCGGTGGTCGGTGCGCTGGTTTGTGATGTTTGCCATTAGAGTGAGCGGTGGTTGGTGTGCTGGTTTGTGGTCTTTGCCATTAGAGTGAGCGGTGGTTGGTGTGCTGGTTTGTGGTGTTTGCCATTAGAGTGTGCGGTGGTTGGTGTGCTGGTTTGTGGTGTTTGCCATTAGAGTGAGCGGTGGTTGGTGCGCTGGTTTGTGGTGTTTGCCATTAGAGTGAGCGGTGGTTGGTGCGCTGGTTTGTGGTGTTTGCCATTAGAGTGAGCGGTGGTTGGTGCGCTGGTTTGTGGTGTTTGCCATTAGAGTGAGCGGTGGTTGGTGCGCTGGTTTGTGGTGTTTGCCATTAGAGTGAGCGGTGGTTGGTGTGCTGATTTGTGGTGTTTGCCATTAGAGTGAGCGCTGGTTGGTGCGCTGGTTTGTGGTGTTTGCCATTAGAGTGAGCGGTGGTTGGTGTGCTGGTTTGTGGTGTTTGCCATTAGTGTGAGCGGTGGTTGGTGCGCTGGTTTGTGGTGTTTGCCATTAGAGTGTGCGGTGGTTGGTGTGCTGGTTTGTGGTGTTTGCCATTAGAGTGTGCGGTGGTTGGTGTGCTGGTTTGTGGTGTTTGCCATTAGAGTGTGCGGTGGTTGGTGTGCTGGTTTGTGGTGTTTGCCATCAGAGTGAGCGGTGGTTGGTGTGCTGGTTTGTGGTGTTTGCCATTAGAGTGTGCGGTGGTTGGTGCGCTGGTTTGTGGTGTTTGCCATTAGAGTGAGCGGTGGTTGGTGCGCTGGTTTGTGGTGTTTGCCATTAGAGTGAGCGCTGGTTGGTGCGCTGGTTTGTGGTGTTTGCCATTAGAGTGAGCGGTGGTTGGTGTGCTGGTTTGTGGCGTTTGCCATTAGCGTGAGCGGTGGTTGGTGCGCTGGTTTGTGGTGTTTGCCATTAGAGTGAGCGGTGGTTGGTGTGCTGGTTTGTGGTGTTTGCCATTAGCGTGAGCGGTGGTTGGTGCGCTGGTTTGTGGTGTTTGCCATTAGAGTGAGCGCTGGTTGGTGCGCTGGTTTGTGGTGTTTGCCATTAGAGTGAGCGGTGGTTGGTGCGCTGGTTTGTGGTGTTTGCCATTAGAGTGAGCGCTGGTTGGTGCGCTGGTTTGTGGTGTTTGCCATTAGAGTGAGCGGTGGTTGGTGTGCTGGTTTGTGGCGTTTGCCATTAGCGTGAGCGGTGGTTGGTGCGCTGGTTTGTGGTGTTTGCCATTAGAGTGAGCGGTGGTTGGTGTGCTGGTTTGTGGTGTTTGCCATTAGCGTGAGCGGTGGTTGGTGCGCTGGTTTGTGGTGTTTGCCATTAGAGTGAGCGGTGGTTGGTGCGCTGGTTTGTGGTGTTTGCCATTAGAGTGAGCGGTGGTTGGTGCGCTGGTTTGTGGTGTTTGCCATTAGAGTGAGCGCTGGTTGGTGCGCTGGTTTGTAGTGTTTGCCATTAGAGTGAGCGGTGGTTGGTGTGCTGGTTTGTGGTGTTTGCCATTAGAGTGAGCGGTGGTTGGTGCGCTGGTTTGTGGTGTTTGCCATTAGAGTGAGCGCTGGTTGGTGCGCTGGTTTGTGGTGTTTGCCATTAGAGTGAGCGGTGGTTGGTGTGCTGGTTTGTGGTGTTTGCCATTAGAGTGAGCGGTGGTTGGTGCGCTGGTTTGTGGTGTTTGCCATTAGAGTGAGCGGTGGTTGGTGTGCTGGTTTGTGGTGTTTGCCATTAGAGTGAGCGGTGGTTGGAGCGCTGGTTTGTGGTGTTTGCCATTAGAATGAGTGGTGGTTGGTGCGCTGGTTTTTGGTGTTTGCCATTAGAGTGAGCGGTGGTTGGTGTGCTGGTTTGTGGTGTTTGCCATTAGAGTGAGCGGTGGTTGGTGCGCTGGTTCTCAGGGTTCTCCACCAACCTTCTGTAGATAGTGCCAGGCTTTTGAGTAATCCAGGGTGTATGGTGATGGTGGGTGTGGGCCAGGAGGGAGGAGGAGTTTGTATGGGATAGAGAGAGTAACATTTCCATGAGGCCACAATAAGGAACAGAAATAAGGTAAGTAGCCGGTTAATTATCACAAAGGTAGGTAACTTTGCATGGAGCTGTGGTAACTCCAGTTAGTGTGCGCGCTGCGCAGACAGCAGATATGTGTCTTTACCTGCCACCGAGAGCGTGCTGCGTTTGGCAGTGATAGGGTCTGTTATAGGAGCGGTTATATGGGTAATAGGAGGAGTTATAGGGAGCGGTTATATGGGTAATAGGAGGAGTTATAGGGAGGGGTTATATGGGATAATAGGTGGAGCTATAGGGAGCGGTTATATGGGGTAATAGGAGGAGTTATAGGGAGCGGTTATATGGGGTAATAGGAGGAGTTATAGGGAGGGGTTATATGGGGTAATAGGAGGAGTTATAGGGAGGGGTTATATGGGGTAATAGGAGGAGTTATAGGGAGGGGTTATATGGGGTAATAGGAGGAGTTATAGGGAGCGGTTATATGGGGTAATAGGAGGAGTTATAGGGAGGGGTTATATGGGGTAATAGGAGGAGTTATATGGGGTAATAGGGAGCGGTTATATGGGGCAGTTATTGGGAGGGGTTATAATAGACAGTTGGAGGTGGTGGGGGGTAGTTCCACAAGTCACACACTTGGAGAATGTTCAGCGTTGTGCGTTGTGCGTTGTGCATTGTGCAGCTTTACACATTGTGTGCGCGGCCCTGTGATGCTTCTCAGCACTGAAGGACTCCATTTTAAAAGCGGGCTCTGAGCAGGTACGTGACCTCTGGGGCTGGCAGGGGTCACATGTAGGAAATTAGTGCAACCCAGGTCTGTTTGAGCAGGAAATAGTTAATTGTTTCCAGACCTGGACCGGGCTTTGAGCGGAGTGACCACAGAGAACAGAGGATTATCTGCAGAAATCAGACATGGAGTCCCAGGGTGCACCTAGCTCTGCTCCCGACTCTGCTCCCGACTCTGCTCCCGACTCTGCTCCCGACTCTGCTCCCGACTCTGCTCCCGACTCTGCTCCCGGCTCTGCACCCGGCTCTGCACCCGGCTCTGCTACCGGCTCTGCACCCGGCTCTGCACCCGGCTCTGCACCCGGCTCTGCACCCGGCTCTGCTACCGGCTCTGCACCCGGCTCTGCACCCGGCTCTGCACCCGGCTCTGTACCCGGCTCTGCACCCGGCTCTGCACCCGACTCTGCTCCCGGCTCTGCGCTCTGCTCCCGACTCTGCACCCGGCTCTGCACCAGGCTCTGCGCTCTGCTCCCAGCTCTGCTCCCGGCTCCCAGCTCTGCTCCCGGCTCTGCACCCAGCCCCCTATTACCAGCTTCTACCAGGGGGACTTCTCAGGCACTGAAAGGGTTAAAATAATTCTGGTCGGTGATTTAGGGATCTCCAGATCCCTTTTGCTGAGACTCTGTGGACACAGATCCTGCTTAACCTATGGGCATCCTCGTTTGGGTTTTATATTCGTTAGCAGATAATATTCAGTTTACCTCACTGAGTAACATATTATATATAACTCCTTTAAAAGATTCAATAAAAACAATGCAGTGTCCTAAATAGTTTGTGTCAGAAAGTTCCAGTTCCAAACATGTTTAAAGTAGGAAACGCACGCAGTCTGGGAAACGCTTACACAGGAGGCGGCTGTGAGACTCCGGTAAATGGTGCCAGGAGTGGGATGATCAGCACGAGAAGGAAGGGAGACCGGATTCTATACTGAACCTTGGAACCGGAGGCAGATATAAGGAGATGGGTGCTGGGTACAGTAGGGGCGAGAAACCTGCTCAGATGATCGGGTAACTTGTCCGGAAAGTATTTGAAGGTTAGGCCCGTAATATAGTGGGCGCGCGTGCTGTGCCGCGCGTGCGCGCAGCACTTATAATTGGCTGTGGTTAGCCAGCCATTGTATGCTAGGGCCGCGCGCGCGCACGGCAGGGAGCGTGGAGCCGGCCGATAGGGGAGAAGACTCCGAAAAGTATGTATTCGCGCCTCTACCGCTCAGTCTGCAATGTGTGTGTGTATATATGTATCTATGTGTGTGTGTGTGTGTGTGTGTGTGTGTGTGTGTGTGTGTATATATGTATCTATGTGTGTGTGTGTATATATGTGTGTGTATATATGTGTGTGTGTATATATGTATGTGAATATATGTATGTGTGTGTGTATGTGTGTGTGTGTGTGTGTATGTATGTGTGTGTGTGTATATATGTATGTGTATATATGTATCTATGTGTGTGTGTGTGTGTGTGTGTGTGTGTGTGTGTATGTGTGTGTGTGTATATATGTATGTGTATATATGTATCTATGTGTGTGTGTGTGTATGTGTGTGTGTGTATATATGTATGTGTATATATGTATCTATGTGTGTGTGTATATATGTGTGTGTGTGTGTGTGTATAAAGTTGCACAATATTAATAAATAATTTCTTCTCACAGCATGTCTTTTTTTTAATTTTTAATATACACACACACACACACACACACACACACACACACACACACACACACACACACACACACACACACACACACACACACACACACACACACACACACACACACACACACACACACATATACATACACACACACATATATAAATACACACACACACATATATGCATACACACACACACAGTGACACACACACAGACAGCACCCTTCCAAGCCTGTCGCTCACAGCAGCACAGACCGTACACACAAAGTGTGTGTCACGTGCACGAGCGTTCGCACCGGCGCACACTATATTACGGGCCTAGAATGGAAAGATTTACGTTGCATGCGAACTTAAGGGTTAGTCAGCCTAGTTCAGTTAGAATATGACAATGGGGGCGGTGTAGGTAAGACACCGTCAGCGCTCGCGATCCACTAAAGCAACATTTATACCTAAATTACATATAAAACACTGTGAGGTGAGGGTGCCTATTGCACTAATACATTGGCAATAAATGTGCATATACTAAATAGTATTAACAACTAATAAAGTGATAATACCTATTTAGAATCAATATAACTATATTAAAATATAATAAAGATTCCTTAGAGTGGTATATAACCACTTTGTATATTACATTGTATATTACAATTACAGCCAATGGGAAATGACATCCAAGTTCCCCCAAAACTTGTTACAACAACTGATACAGAACAAATCAGATCCCGGCGCAGAGAGATACGATGTTACCCGTCCCAGAAGTCCATGAAATAGTCCAGAGCCAAATGAAGGAAAAACGGATCCAGGTCATTCTCCTACAGTGAGAAGAACAGGCAGGAGGTCACTGCCTGCGCACAGCATGCACAGGGGGTCACAGCCTGCGCACGGCATGCACAGGAGGTCACTGCCTGCGCACAGCATGCACAGGAGGTCACTGCCTGCGCACAGCATGCACAGGGGGTCACAGCCTGCGCACGGCATGCACAGGAGGTCACTGCCTGCGCACAGCATGCACAGGAGGTCACTGCCTGCGCACAGCATGCACAGGGGGTCACAGCCTGCGCACAGCATGCACAGGAGGTCACTGCCTGCGCACAGCATGCACAGGAGGTCACTGCCTGCGCACAGCATGCACAGGGGGTCACAGCCTGCGCACGGCATGCACAGGAGGTCACTGCCTGCGCACAGCATGCACAGGAGGTCACTGCCTGCGCACAGCATGCACAGGGGGTCACTGCCTGCGCACGGCATGCACAGGAGGTCACTGCCTGCGCACAGTTTGCACAGGGGGTCACTGCCTGCGCACGGCATGCACAGGGGGTCACTGCCTGCGCACAGTTTGCACAGGGGGTCACTGCCTGCGCACGGCATGCACAGGGGGTCACTGCCTGCGCACGGCATGCACAGGGGGTCACTGCCTGCGCACGGCATGCACAGGGGGCCACTGCCTGCGCACGGCATGCACAGGGGGTCACTGCCTGCGCACGGCATGCACAGGGGGTCACTGCCTGCGCACGGCATGCACAGGTGGTCACTGCCTGCGCACGGCATGCACAGGGGGTCACTGCCTGCGCACAGCATGCACAGGGGGTCACTGCCTGCGCACGGCATGCACAGGGGGTCACTGCCTGCGCACGGCATGCACAGGGGGTCACTGCCTGCGCACAGCATGCACAGGGGGTCACTGCCTGCGCACGGCATGCACAGGGGGTCACTGCCTGCCCACAGCATGCACAGGGGGTCACTGCCTGCACACGGCATGCACAGGGGGTCACTGCCTGCGCACAGCATGCACAGGAGGTCACTGCCTGCGCACGGCATGCACAGGAGGTCACTGCCTGCGCACAGCATGCACAGGGGGTCACTGCCTGCGCACGGCATGCACAGGAGATCACTGCCTGCGCACAGCATGCACAGGGGGTCACTGCCTGCGCACGGCATGCACAGGAGATCACTGCCTGCGCACAGCATGCACAGGGGGTCACTGCCTGCGCACGGCATGCACAGGGGGTCACTGCCTGCGCACAGCATGCACAAGGGGTCACTGCCTGCGCACGGCATGCACAGGGGGTCACTGCCTGCGCACGGCATGCACAGGAGGTCACTGCCTGCGCACAGCATGCACAGGAGGTCACTGCCTGCGCACAGCATGCACAGGGGGTCACTGCCTGCGCACAGCATGCACAGGGGGTCACTGCCTGCGCACAGCATGCACAGGAGGTCACTGCCTGCGCACGGCATGCACAGGGGGTCACTGCCTGCGCACGGCATGCACAGGAGGTCACTGCCTGCGCACGGCATGCACAGGAGGTCACTGCCTGCGCACAGCATGCACAGGGGGTCACTGCCTGCGCACGGCATGCACAGGGGGTCACTGCCTGCCCACGGCATGCACAGGGGGTCACTGCCTGCGCACAGCATGCACAGGGGGTCACTGCCTGCGCACAGCATGCACAGGGGGTCACTGCCTGCGCACGGCATGCACAGGGGGTCACTGCCTGTGCACGGCATGCACAGGGGGTCACTGCCTGCGCACAGCATGCACAGGCAGTCACTGCTTGCGCACGGCATGCACAGGGGGTCACTGCCTGCCCACAGCATGCACAGGGGGTCACTGCCTGCGCACAGCATGCACAGGGGGTCACTGCCTGCGCACAGCATGCACAGGGGGTCACTGCCTGCGCACGGCATGCACAGGGGGTCACTGCCTGCGCACGGCATGCACAGGGGGTCACTGCCTGCGCACGGCATGCACAGGCAGTCACTGCTTGCGCACGGCATGCACAGGGGGTCACTGCCTGCGCACGGCATGCACAGGAGGTCACTGCCTGCGCACAGCATGCACAGGGGGTCACTGCCTGCGCACAGCATGCACGGGGGGTCAGGTGCAGGGGGTATAATCTGTGCTGTAACCTCTGCTCGTCTGACCGGATCCACCAATCCCACGTAGGTCACAGCACGATCCTCGATGGAGCCCCTCACGCCAGTCACCAGCGAGCGTTACCCCAAAATAATGGAGATAAACATAGCCGGGTACAGTGGGGACAACTTTAATAGAAACCGCAAGACCAATTTAACCCTTCCAATGTGCCAGATCTTGTCACATAACAATTGCCGCCTGCAGCTTGAGTTCCTGGAGCTTGGCTCTGGCAGCAGGGGTTGGCGTCTCACTCCTCTCCTCGCGGCCGCGGCTCCTTCAGGCACCTCCCCCGCTGACGTCACCACCTTGTCAGAGGCTCCTCCTCAATGCCCGCAGACGGAATTAAGCTTCCCCCCTTTTCCTTGATTTGGCTCTGGACTATTTCATGGACTTTTGGGAGTGGTGACATAGGACCTTGGCGAGCCACTGTTGGATGAAGGCCTCGCCAATGAACATCCAGGTACTGCCTCTCTTCCAGGATATTCCAGACTACCTGTCTCTATTCTCCACGGTGCTCCAACCAATGTCTTCATCTCATCCTCCCATCTTTGGTCTTCGTCTCTTGGTATGTCTTGGAATTCAGTTGAGTATTATCTTTATCCAACGGTGGTCTTTTCTTCTGCGATGTACCTGGCCCATCGCCATTTACATTCCTTACGCCCTCGTGATGATGTCAGTGACTTTTCTTTGCTCCCGAACCCATTCCCGGTTTTTCCTGTCTCTGAATGGGAGTAAAGTCGTGCTAACACTTCGTACACACTTGTGAAGGCCGAAAGGACGGTCACTGCGTATATAGGGGGAGGCATGGGGCCAGTAACCCAGCGGGAAAACAACAGTGAAAGTCACTTTAGGAGGGAGCCTAAGGGAAAGACAAAGGACAGACATGGTGAGAATGGTCGAGGAACTGCAGGGATGTGAGGGGTTCTGGAAGCCTCAATCTATTACATTGATGAATATATGTGGGGTTGTTCTCCCCCTCCTCTCTTCTGTCTCCCCTCTCCTGTCCCCCTCTCCTCTCTCTCTCTCTCTCTCTCTCTCTCTGTCTCTGTCTCTCTGTCTCTCTGTCTCTCTGTCTCTCTGTCTCTCTGTCTCTCTGTCTCTCTGTCTCTCTGTCTCTCTGTCTCTCTGTCTCTCTGTGTCTCTGTCTCTGTCTCTGTCTCTGTCTCTGTCTCTGTCTCTGTCTCTGTCTCTCCTCTCTTTCTCTCTGTCTCTCTGTCTCTCTGTCTCTCCCTCCCTCCTCTCTCCTGTCTCCCCTATCTTCTCTCTTTTCCCCCCTCTCCTCTCTCCTCCTCTCTCTCCTGTCCCCCTCTCCTCTCTCTCTCCTCTCTCTCTCCTCTCTCCCTTCTCCTCTCTCTCCTCTCTCCCCCCCCTCTCTCTCTCTCTCTCTCTCTCTCTCTCTCTCTCTCTCTCTCTCTCTCTCTCTCTCTCTCTCTCTCTCTCTCTCTCTCTCTCTCTCTCTCTCTCTCCTGTCTCCCCTATCTTCTCTCTTTCCCCCCCTCTCCTCTCTCCTCTTTCTCCTCTCTCTCCTGTCTCCCCTTGCCTCTCTCCCCCCTCTCTCTCTCCCCTCTCCTCCCCAAAGGGCATTAAAGTAGCAGTCTGCCTTTACTTTTCTTTAACTTTAACCCAGGGCAGGGGTTCTCAACTCGAGTCCTTAAGACCCTGCAACCGGTCAGGTTTTAAGGATATCCCTGCTTCAGCGCAGGTGACTCAATCAGTGACTCAAGTGTTTTGAGCCACCTGTGCTGAAGCGGGACATCAGGAAAACCTGTTGGTGGGGGGGGGGGGGGGGTCCTTGAGGACTGGAGTTGAGGACCCCTGCTTTAAGAGATAAGTCTGACACTCCTTTCAGTAGATATAAGAGTCTCTGGGAGGTTTAAATGGCGCCTCTAACGCCAACAGCCCAGAGCAGCGTAAGTGTTACTGTGGTATAAATCCCGATGTTTATCTCCCAGTGCGGACATGCTCCAAAGGCGATTTACTAACACTACTTATCCTCTGCTTGTGTATGAACCGTACAGGGCACCACAACCAACGTTTCTGCCCGCGCAGAGGGGCTTCCTCGGGGATGTGCAGGGGACAGGAGACCGTGACAAATATTTATGCCTACACCCAAGTGTATACCGCTGCCAGAAAGCAATTAAAATCACATAAGGGAATTGTTTATGGATATGGGACAAGCATCAGAATAATGAAGTGTATTTGAGTGCTAACTGCTATACCACTGACACACACACATATATATATATCTTAATATATAAAATCGAAAGGTTAGTGCTAGATGCGGTGAATCTGATTGGTCCTCAGCCTCTGGCCAATCAGATTGGTGGCTCTGACGTCACCCAACTGCCATTCTCTTCCCCCTCGGCGCCACACACACACACACACACACACACACACACACACACACACACACACACACACACACACACACACACACACACACACACTCTGTCCTCTCCCTCCCCCCATCACACTCACCCTAACGTGCACCGGCTCCCAGACGGAGGGGAAGCGCGGCGCGGCCCTCCTGCCCCAGCTGCCAACGCTCACTTCTCTCCCTCCCCGGCGCTCACTTCCCTCCCTCCCCGGCACTCACTTCCCTCCCTCCCCGGCGCTCACTTCCTTCCCTCCCCGGCGCTCACTTCTCTCCCTCCCCAGCGCTCACTTCTCTCCCTCCCCGGCGCTAACTTCCCTCTCTCCCCGGCGCTCACTTCCCTCCCTCCCCGGCACTCACTTCCCTCCCTCCCCGGCGCTCACTTCCTTCCCTCCCCGGCGCTCACTTCTCTCCCTCCCCAGCGCTCACTTCTCTCCCTCCCCGGCGCTAACTTCCCTCTCTCCCCGGCGCTCACTTCCCTCCCTCCCCGGCGCTCACTTCCTTCCCTCCCCGGCGCTCACTTCTCTCCCTCCCCGGCGCTCACTTCTCTCCCTCCCCGGCGCTCACTTCCCTCCCTCCCCGGCGCTCACTTCTCTCCCTCCCCGGCGCTCACTTCTCTCCCTCCCCGACGCTCACTTCCTTCCCTCCCCGGCGCTCACTTCCTTCCCTCCCCGGCGCTCACTTCTCTCCCTCCCCGGCGGGGGGACAGGCAGCCTCCGGAAGGACCCCCTTCCTGAGAGACCCGGCGTTGCCCGGAATGTAAATAGATAAAAGAAAAAAATGTTGTTTAAAATAAAAACTATAGGAGTAAAGTGTAATGAAAGTAGAAGATATGTAGCACAGGAGGGGGTGGGGGTGAACCTCTCTCTCCTGACTCTCTTTCCCCCCCCCCCTCTCTCTCCTGACTCTCTCTTCCCCCCCCCTCTCTCTCCTGACTCTCTGGGAGAGAAGTGAGTGCCGGGGAGGGATGGAAGTGAGCGTTGGTGGCTGGGGCAGGAGGGCCGAACCGCGCTTCCCCTCCGTCCGGGAGCCGGAGCAGGGCGAGTGTGATGGGGGGGGGGGGAGGACAGACAAAGTGTGTGTGTGTGTGGCGCCAAGGGGGAAAAGAGTGGCAGTTGGGTGACGTCAGACCCACCAATCTGATTGGCCAGAGGCTGAGGACCAATCAGATTCACCGCATCTAGCACTAACCTTTCGATTTTATATATTAAGATGTCTTTATTTTTCTGCAGTACCACAGGCGATGTGCGATATTGGCGCTGGTTCTGCCGCACTTTTTACACCCAATTGGAGAAATGTGTTGAAATTTGTTTGGTTGTGCTGGGGTGAGGAATGCGCCCGGTTCAATATCTAAATCTGCAGTTCCCTCAAATTTGCATCCAGAGTAATGGAACAGACCCTCCCGAAGCCTCTGACCAGGACCTCTTGACCTATCAGATCAGGGAAGTCCACCTGCCACTTAACCAATAAAAGACTCCAGAGACCCACAGTACAGGTCTCTATAAGGGCGGTATAGATAAGTTTAGAGGTAAAACTCGTTTGAATGGAGATCTCAAGACCGGACGCCAAGGCATTGTGTTCTAATAGGGATGGATGCTCCCTCATCAAGGAAGTCACATAATGTCTCAACTGTAAGTAGGCGAATAAGTATTTATTTAGTCATTTATATCTTTCTCGGGGTTGTTGGAAAGTTGGGACAATGTGTTGTCCTGTGTTAAAACAGTCTGCGACATGAACAAGTCCTCTACTGGCCCAAGTCCTGAAAGCTGAGGTATCTTGGGCTGCCATAAAGTCTGAGTTATCTACAATCGGTAACAACCTGGATACTCTCAGTGGTAGTTTAAAATATTTTCTTACTTTACGCCAGGCTGTCACAGTATCTCCAAACATAATGCCATTCAGAATGTTATTAGCATTATCCTTATCCTGTAGGAAGGGCAGGAATCCCAGGGAGTATGGGAGAGCAGGAGCCCCAGGGAATGTGGGAGAGCAGGAACCCCAGGGAGTGTGGGAGAGCAGGAACCCCAGGGAGTGTGGGACAGCAGGAACCTCAGGGAGTGTGGGAGGGCAGGAATCCCAGGGAGTGTGGGAGAGCAGGAACCTCAGGGAGTGTGGGAGAGCAGGAATCCCAGGGAGTGTGGGAGAGCAGGAACCCCAGGGAGTGTGGGAGAGCAGGAATCCAGGTAGTGTGGGAGAGCAGGAACCCCAGGGAGTGTGGGAGAGCAGGAATCCCAGGGAGTGTGGGAGAGCAGGAACCTCAGGGAGTGTGGGAGAGCAGGAACCCCAGGGAGTGTGGGAGAGCAGGAACCCCAGGGAGTGTGGGAGAGCAGGAACCCCAGGGAGTGTGGGAGAGCAGGAACCCCAGGGAGTGTGAGAGAGCAGGAATCCCAGGGAGTGTGGGAGAGCAAGAATCCCAGGGAGTGTGGGAGAGCAGGAACCCCAGGGAGTGTGAGAGAGCAGGAATCCCAGGGAGTGTGGGAGAGCAAGAATCCCAGGGAGTGTGGGAGAGCAGGAGACCCAGGGAGTGTGGGAGAGCAGGAACCCCAGGGAGTGTGGGAGAGCAGGAACCCCAGGGGGTGTGGGAGGGCAGGAACCCCAGGGAGTGTGGGAGAGCAGGAACCCCAGGGAGTGTGGGAGAGCAGGAACATCAGGGAGTGTGGGAGAGCAGGAATCCCAGGGAGTGTGGGAGAGCAGGAATCCCAGGGAGTGTGGGAGAGCAGGAACCCCAGGGAGTGTGGGACAGCAGGAACCTCAGGGAGTGTGGGAGAGCAGGAACCCCAGGGGGTGTGGGAGGGCAGGAACCCCAGGGAGTGTGGGAGAGCAGGAACCCCAGGGAGTGTGGGAGAGCAGGAACACCAGGGAGTGTGGGAGAGCAGGAATCCCAGGGAGTGTGGGAGAGCAGGAATCCCAGGGAGTGTGGGAGAGCAGGAACCCCAGGGAGTGTGGGAGAGCAGGAATCCCAGGGAGTGTGGGAGAGCAGGAACCCCAGGGAGTGTGGGAGAGCAGGAATCCCAGGAGTGTGGGAGAGCAGGAACCCCAGGGAGTGCCGGAGAGCAGGAACCTCAGGGAGTGCGGGAGAGCAGGAACCTCAGGGAGTGCGGGAGAGCAGGAACCTCAGGGAGTGTGGGAGAGCAGGAATCCCAGGGAGTGTGGGAGAGCAGGAATCCCAGGGAGTGTGGGAGAGCAGGAACCCCAGGGAGTGTGGGAGAGCAGGAACCCCAGGGAGTGTGGGAGAGCAGGAATCCCAGGGAGTGTGGGAGAGCAGGAACCCCAGGGAGTGTGGGAGAGCAGGAACCTCAGGGAGTGCGGGAGAGCAGGAACCTCAGGGAGTGCGGGAGAGCAGGAACCTCAGGGAGTGTGGGAGAGCAGGAACCTCAGGGAGTGTGGGAGAGCAGGAACCTCAGGGAGTGTGGGAGAGCAGAATCCCAGGGAGTGTGGGGAGAGCAGGAACCCCAGGGAGTGTGGGAGAGCAGGAACCCCAGGGAGTGGGGGAGAGCAGGAACCCCAGGGAGTGTGGGAGAGCAGGAACCCCAGGGAGTGCGGGAGAGGCAGGAATCCCAGGGAGTGCGGGAGAGCAGGAACCTCAGGGAGTGCGGGAGAGCAGGAACCTCAGGGAGTGCGGGAGAGCAGGAACCTCAGGGAGTGTGGGAGAGCAGGAACCTCAGGGAGTGTGGGAGAGCAGGAATCCCAGGGAGTGTGGGAGAGCAGGAATCCCAGGGAGTGTGGGAGAGCAGGAACCCCCAGGGAGTGTGGGAGAGCAGGAACCTCAGGGAGTGTGGGAGAGCAGGAACCCCAGGGAGTGTGGGAGAGCAGGAACCCCAGAGAGTGTGGGAGAGCAGGAACCCCAAGGAGTGTGGGGAGAGCAGGAATCCCAGGGAGTGTGGGGAGAGCAGGAATCCCAGGGAGTGTGGGAGAGCAGGAATCCCAGGGAGTGTGGGAGAGCAGGAATCCCAGGGAGTGTGGGAGAGCAGGAATCCCAGGGAGTGTGGGAGAGCAGGAATCCCAGGGAGTGTGGGAGAGGCAGGAACCCCAGGGAGTGTGGGAGAGCAGGAACCCCAGGGAGTGCGGGAGAGCAGGAACCTCAGGGAGTGTGGGAGAGCAGGAATCCCAGGGAGTGTGGGAGAGCAGGAACCCCAGGGAGTGTGGGAGAGCAGGAACCCCAGGGACTGTGGGAGAGCAGGAACCCCAGGGAGTGTGGGAGAGCAGGAACCCCAGGGAGTGTGGGAGAGGCAGGAATCCCAGGGAGTGCGGGAGAGCAGGAACCTCAGGGAGTGCGGGAGAGCAGGAACCGCAGGGAATGCGGGAGAGCAGGAACCTCAGGGAGTGTGGGAGAGCAGGAACCTCAGGGAGTGTGGGAGAGCAGGAATCCCAGGGAGTGTGGGAGAGCAGTTACCCCAGGGAGTGTGGGAGAGCAGGAACCCCAGGGAGTGTGGGAGAGCAGGAACATCAGGGAGTGTGGGAGAGCAGGAATCCCAGGGAGTGTGGGAGAGCAGGAATCCCAGGGAGTGTGGGAGAGCAGGAACCCCAGGGAGGGTGGGACAGCAGGAACCTCAGGGAGTGTGGGAGAGCAGGAACCCCAGGGGGTGTGGGAGGGCAGGAACCCCAGGGAGTGTGGGAGAGCAGGAACCCCAGGGAGTGTGGGAGAGCAGGAACCCCAGGGAGTGTGGGAGAGCAGGAACCCCAGGGAGTGTGGGAGAGCAGGGAGTGTGGGAGAGCAGGGAGTGTGGGAGAGCAGGAATCCCAGGGAGTGTGGGAGAGCAGGAACCTCAGGGAGTGTGGGAGAGCAGGAATCCCAGGGAGTGTGGGAGAGCAGGAACCCCAGGGAGTGTGGGAGAGCAGGAACCCCAGGGACTGTGGGAGAGCAGGAACCCCAGGGAGTGTGGGAGAGCAGGAACCCCAGGGAGTGTGGGAGAGGCAGGAATCCCAGGGAGTGCGGGAGAGCAGGAACCTCAGGGAGTGCGGGAGAGCAGGAACCGCAGGGAATGCGGGAGAGCAGGAACCTCAGGGAGTGTGGGAGAGCAGGAACCTCAGGGAGTGTGGGAGAGCAGGAATCCCAGGGAGTGTGGGAGAGCAGTTACCCCAGGGAGTGTGGGAGAGCAGGAACCCCAGGGAGTGTGGGAGAGCAGGAACATCAGGGAGTGTGGGAGAGCAGGAATCCCAGGGAGTGTGGGAGAGCAGGAATCCCAGGGAGTGTGGGAGAGCAGGAACCCCAGGGAGGGTGGGACAGCAGGAACCTCAGGGAGTGTGGGAGAGCAGGAACCCCAGGGGGTGTGGGAGGGCAGGAACCCCAGGGAGTGTGGGAGAGCAGGAACCCCAGGGAGTGTGGGAGAGCAGGAACCCCAGGGAGTGTGGGAGAGCAGGAACCCCAGGGAGTGTGGGAGAGCAGGGAGTGTGGGAGAGCAGGGAGTGTGGGAGAGCAGGAATCCCAGGGAGTGTGGGAGAGCAGGAATCCCAGGGAGTGTGGGAGAGCAGGAACCCCAGGGAGTGCGGGAGAGGCAGGAATCCCAGGGAGTGCGGGAGAGCAGGAACCTCAGGGAGTGCGGGAGAGCAGGAACCTCAGGGAGTGCGGGAGAGCAGGAACCTCAGGGAGTGCGGGAGAGCAGGAACCTCAGGGAGTGTGGGAGAGCAGGAATCCCAGGGAGTGTGGGAGAGCAGGAACCCCAGGGAGTGTGGGAGAGCAGGAATCCCAGGGAGTGTGGGAGAGCAGGAACCCCAGGGAGTGTGGGAGAGCAGGAACCCCAGGGAGTGTGGGAGAGCAGGAACCCCAGGGAGTGTGGGACAGCAGGAACCTCAGGGAGTGTGGGAGAGCAGGAACCCCAGGGGGTGTGGGAGGGCAGGAACCCCAGGGAGTGTGGGAGAGCAGGAACCCCAGGGAGTGTGGGAGAGCAGGAACCCCAGGGAGTGTGGGAGAGCAGGGAGTGTGGGAGAGCAGGGAGTGTGGGAGAGCAGGAATCCCAGGGAGTGTGGGAGAGCAGGAATCCCAGGGAGTGTGGGAGAGCAGGAACCCCAGGGAGTGCGGGAGAGGCAGGAATCCCAGGGAGTGCGGGAGAGCAGGAACCTCAGGGAGTGCGGGAGAGCAGGAACCTCAGGGAGTGCGGGAGAGCAGGAACCTCAGGGAGTGCGGGAGAGCAGGAACCTCAGGGAGTGTGGGAGAGCAGGAATCCCAGGGAGTGTGGGAGAGCAGGAATCCCAGGGAGTGTGGGAGAGCAGGAACCCCAGGGAGTGTGGGAGAGCAGGAACCCCAGGGAGTGTGGGAGAGCAGGAACCCCAGGGAGTGTGGGAGAGCAGGAATCCCAGGGAGTGTGGGAGAGCAGGAACCCCAGGGAGTGTGGGAGAGCAGGAACCCCAGGGAGTGTGGGAGAGCAGGAATCCCAGGGAGTGTGGGAGAGCAGGAACCCCAGGGAGTGTGGGAGAGCAGGAACCCCAGGGAGTGTGGGAGAGCAGGAATCCCAGGGAGTGTGGGAGAGCAGGAACCCCAGGGAGTGTGGGAGAGCAGGAACCCCAGGGAGTGTGGGAGAGCAGGAATCCCAGGGAGTGTGGGAGAGCAGGAACCCCAGGGAGTGTGGGACAGCAGGAACCTCAGGGAGTGTGGGAGAGCAGGAACCTCAGGGAGTGTGGGAGAGCAGGAATCCCAGGGAGTGTGGGAGAGCAGGAATCCCAGGGAGTGTGGGAGAGCAGGAATCCCAGGGAGTGTGGGAGAGCAGGAACCTCAGGGAGTGCGGGAGAGCCAGCTGTCCCTCTATTCCAGAATTCACAAACTCTGCCTTGTCAAGTTGCAAATCCCTAATGTACCTAATCAGCGCCACCAGGTTAAACGCTCACACATTGGGGAGGTTTAGCCCCCCCCTGTTCTCTATCGGTCTGTAGCCTTTGTAGGCTGATCCTGTGTTTTTGTTGTTCCAAATAAAATTGGAAAAAACGCTATGTATCTTTGCGATATCTTTTTTCCTTATAAGCAGGGGACGTGTCTGAATTAAGTACAGAAGCTTCGGGAAAAAAAACATCTTAATTAAAGCAATCCTACCAGACTTAGTTAACGGTAGATTCACCCATCCTGCCAACTCTCTGCCAATGTTGTTTATGATGGGGATATAATTCAGCTCATATAGCTCTGTAGGTTCAGGGGAAACGGAATTCTCAGATACTTAATGGAATCCTTAGCGACTTGAAATGGTGTTCGTGGGCCCATGAAATCTAGAGTTCCCCTCCTCAGCCAGAGAACCTCAGATTTTGTAAAATGTATTTTATAGCCTGAAAAAGTTTGGTAGTTGTCAATAATTTGCATTATTAGCGGTAACTGATTAGCCGGATCTGCTCAAGACAGGAGCAAATCGTCTGCATATAAGCCAATTTTATTATTTGGTTCCCAATTGGTAATCCTTTAATTGATTCTCTCCAAGCGATAGCCAAAGGTTCAATAGCCATATCAAATAGCAATGGTGAAAGTGGGCAACCCTGTCTGGTCCCTCTATAGAGTTTGAACGGCCCCGATAATTTGCTGCTGAAATAGATTGAGGCACTTGATTGGGCATATATAGTTTTAAGGGATTCTGTAATGTTCCCTCTGAGCCCGAACCTCTCTAGGGTCTGAAACAGGTGAGGCCATGTTATCATATCAAACGCTTTCTCCGCATCCAGACGTAGAACACAGGCCGGTAAGGGGTCGTCTGGGGCAGGTGAAGGTCCATTGGCCTCTCTCCATAATACTGAATGGCCGTCAATAGTTTCCGTATATTGGTGACTGAATGTCTGCCCTTCATAAAGCCAGTTTGGTCTGGGTGAATCACCTCAGGGAGAAGATGTTTACGTCTGCCTGCCAGAATTTTGGTGAATATTTTGTAGTCAAGATTGAGGAGGAAAATTGGTCGGTAGGAAGCTGTCTCTTCCGGGTCTTTATCTTTTTTGGGGGATTAGTTTGATTACCGCTGAACCAAAACCCAGGGGGCTTTCTCCTAGTGACATTATTCTATTATATACCTCTACCAGATGTGGTGTTATTTCTACGGTCATATGTTTAAAATATTCGGCCGAGTGACCATCAGGTCCCGGTGCTTTAAGTGTTTTAAGCTGTTTAATGGCTCTAGAGACTTCTTCTGTGGTGATTGGGATGTGACGGGAGCTTTGTGACAGGCTATTAATAATACACCACAAAATATATATAACTGGGTTGAACTGGGACGAGACTTAGATATGATAAAATATAATTTATTCCTTGATAAAGGTGAACACACAAAATATACAAATAACAGGCAAAATATAGACACTTACTTAAAGATTAGGACAAGAAAGCCATCAGGATACAGGATGGGCCATTTCTTCCATAATTCAGTTGCAGATGAAGACATCACAGCAATACATGAAGATCATGAAGACCATACATGAAGACAATAGCCCTAGGCTGAGCCTGGTTCTTATACAATTATTTCCCTTTGAACACAACCTAAACCCAGCCCCTCTCATAAATCAGCGGTGACGTTGACAGTTTTCCTCAGAGTAAAACTCCTCCCACCCAAGGACGTTTACAAACTGCTTTTCCCTATCTAAATAACTTCATAACTCCAGTTTAGCAGTACTTACTGGCACGCGAGACATATTAATGCATTCCGTCACGCATGACGCTCCCAATGAGACTACATATTACCGTGTAACATTAAAATTAAGAGAGATATTAATATCTGGCTCTTAGTATCTGTTAGATATCAAGTGTTTAGAATCATTAGTTGGGGCTCGGCCCCACGAATACACATATGTAATGTTTAGCATGTTCCGCCGAGGACATCTCATAAGATTCTTATATTTACTAAGGTCACCCATTCTGATTTTCTCCTTGGGTAGCCGCACCCCTGGCCCCCATCAAAAAATCCTTTGAAGCAGGGACCCCTGTGTAGTGGACATTTGTCACCTGGTGCTAAATGTCACACCCAATGTCCCAGCCTGGGTCTAGCTGTCTCTAGCAATATTCCCTTGGTCTGCAAATTAGGTATTAACATACTGTACACTAAAAACCCCTTCTGCTTTTCACACCCAACTTCAATCAAGCCTTTTGAAGTCCAGATTTTCTGAAAAGACACCCCACAGTTGTATTTTCTTAAACTGTAGCTTATTAACCCCTTAAGCCCCAGTGTGTGTGTGGTGCAGACACTGGCCCAGAAACAATACATTTTTTACAGGGGAAGAAGCATTTGGATATTGAAGAGAGGTAAAAACACATTACTGGACCTCAGTCCAGTTAACCCCTTGCTTCCCAGGTGAGGGTAGAGGGTGGCCAATTGGGGTGTAACCCCTTTAATCCCAGGCCAAATCCTCTCGATCGTCACAATGTTTAGAATATTTTTGGAGCTCTCTGACAGCTGAGGGATCCTCAAATCTCTCCAGAATCTATCCTGCTGATCTAGGTTGATATCTGGATGATTATATAGGTCTGTATAGAATGTATGCAAGATATCTGCTATTTTTTGGTACACGCGTGCCTAGTCCCAGTCTGGTCTCTCAGGGCCCCTATATGACATGTGGAGCGATTATTTGATACTAAGTTAGCTGGCATTTTCCCGGCTTTATTTCCGTAATGCATGAATCTTGCATTTCTATCATTTTGATTCAGCAGTTAGTTCTCTTTCATGTAGTAATACCTCCAGCTCCCTTTTTTTCACCAAATACTCCTCCTTGTTTTGAGGAGTTGGTGATTCTTTGAATTTAGAGTATGTTTCAGTTAATTTTTGGTTACAATGAAGATATTTTTCATTGTGTTTTATTCTCTGGTAAGAGACGTACGATATTACGTCCCCTCTTTAGACTACTTTAGCTGTTTCCCAAAACAAAAAGGGGTCTCCTATATGTTATGCATTATTTTCTTTGAATTGTGCCCATTTATTATGGATTGCGGCTCCAAAGCTGTATTGAGCTAACAATTTGGAGGGGAAGGCAGTGACATGTTTAAGGGGTCAGTCCCTCCTAGGGGCAAAGTGTACTAATGGCAGTGACATGTTTAAGGGGTCAGTCCCTCCTAGGGGCAAAGTGTATTAATGGCAGTGACAGGGTTAAGGGGTCTGTACCTCCTAGGGGCAAAGTGTACTAATGGCAGTGACAGGGTTAAGGGGTCAGTCCCTCCTAGGGGCAAAGTGTACTAATGGCAGTGAAATGGTTAAGGGGTCAGTACATTCTCCATGCAAAGTGTACTAATGGCAGTGACATGTTTAAGGGGTCAGTCCCTCCTAGGGGCAAAGTGTACTAATGGCAGTAACATGTTTAAAGGGGTCAGTCCCACCAAGGGGTCACATGTGGGAAATCTGACAGCTATAATTATTTTGTAATTATTATTTAAATTTGTAAACCCTGTGAGCGGAGACTTGGGAGGGGTTTGTTTTCCTCTGGTTGCTCCCTTTGCCACTATGTGTTTAACAAGAGTTTGCACAGGAAAAGCTCCCCTCTCCTTATCTGTAGGCCCCAACGTGTAATTAATTTCCAGAGAAACACAAGCCCCATCTTTGCTTGGTTCGATTAGATTATGGAAGCCCATTAGATTGCTACATTACTGTAACGGGGGGTTGTTTTACAGCTTGCTGTGTGGGATTGCTCCTGTAATATGCTGTGCAGCAGATTCCCTCTGCTGGAGAAGATTGGTACTACAATCATCTGCATAGAGACGGTCTTCTCCGTCATGGAGTCGGGACCCATAGGGCTGACAAGGCTATTGCATATAGCGGCAATTTTTGGAGGGGAGGCAATTGGTGTGTGCGTCTGTGTAAGAGTCTTACCTTTTCCAGAGCGGGCCCCCTCCTGTAGCGGCACAACGTCATATGATGCCGCGATGTCACATGACAACGCGTTGCCATGACAATGTGGTGTCGCATTCCACTGCGACGTCACATTACCATGACAATGCAGTGTCACATGCCGCCGTGACGTCATGTTGATGTGACGCCATGACGTGTTGCCCTGACAACGTGGCGGCACATGCTGGTGTGACGTCGCGTTGCCATGACAAGGCGGTGCCATGTGACGCCATGCCTTTGTGTTGTCATGACAACGCGGCATCACATCTCGCCATAACATCATAAAGTCGTACGCAGCGGGGGAGGGCCGCCCCCGAGACTACAGGTGGCAAAAAAGTACGTTCGCCACTGCCGGCGACCATGTCTGAGCGTATTAATAACAGGGCTGAGACTGACTCACGGTATGAATCCGCAGTGAGGATTTCATAACGCCGGATTCAGGGCTCAGTGCTGGGGAAAGCAGTCAGACCGGCTCGGCAAACCTCAGGTGACTGACGACAGAGAGACTGCAGAGGCGCCCTGCACACAGACACTGGCTAGTCATAACACCACCAGCGAGGGCAGTATTAACTGTACCCCCGGTCACATTTATAGTGAGCAGCGCGCAGCACTCATAGGAATAAGAATAACAATGTTTCATGTACTAGTTTATACTGCATGCAGCCACCTCTGGGTTGCGATTCTGGCAGCACGGTTCTGGTGCTGTTGGCATGGGCACCTGCTTGTTACTGAACGGAACCGAACGTTCTGTGCGGGTTCTCACGTTCCCGCCAGCGTAGTAAATGAGACCCTTATCTCCCCTCTTTCCCCGGAGGGTTTAGGAACTCTTAGGGGCAGATCCACCAATCTCCAACGCGGGTAATCGCGCCCAGTGCGCCCATTCACATCGCTGGCAGTTATTGCCGGCGTCGGAGCTCGAGTCCCGGAGCGTCGGGAGACTTAGATACAGCAGGGGAACGTGGCAGTGCAGTGGGTGGCAGTGCCTGGTCTTAATAGTGGGTGAGTGTCTCTGCGGTTCCATGCTATTGAATTCTTCATTTAGAATCTGTGTTTTCAGATTTGATTTGCAGGAAACAGAGGAGGTGTTTGGTGCAGACTGAGGGAGATACACACACAGGAGACATGGTGGGAAAAAGGGGTCCCGGTGGAATGCACTGGAAGGTGTCCTTTTGGAATAGCACTGCTTAGCGAATATGGCCCTAATAGGTTCCATGTGGGAGAGACGGGTTTGGTTTTGTTTAGTTTTTCTTGGACCTAGAACAGGCCAGCGCCAGGCTAAAAGCTCAGAAGACATTCTGATTTTTAGGGTCCCTGCTGAGAATAAAACATTGTATGAAGATAATTACACATCATCAAGGAGCTAAATCCACTTGTATGTGTATATATATATCTTTGGAAAGTCTAAAATAAAGAAGCGCAAACATATTATGTATAGGCATGTCTATCTTTACTTATATAGCACCCACAGTGTAAGTGCAACAAGCAAAGTCAGACAATAGGAAAGGAAATCCCTGCCCCGCAGAGCTTACAATCTAAGTGGTATGATGGGAGCGTTACAGAGACAGCAGGTGAGGGAATAAGTACAGTACATGGCAGTGCCTGGCCTTGATGGTGGGTAAGTGCAGTAGATGGCAGTGCCTGGCCTTGATGGTGGTTAAATACAGTAGATGGCAGTGCCTGGCCTTGATGGTGGGTAGGAGTGACTGTGGGTGTGGGATAGAAGCCACGAGACCGGGCTATTGAAATGCTTAAGAGGTGAGTTTTTAGGTTTGACTTAAAGGTGGGGAGAGAGGGTGCTTGGTGTATACTGAGTGTCAGGGAGAGAGGCTGCTTGGCGTATAGTGAGTGTGAGGGAGAGAGGCTGCTTGGTGTATACTGAGTGTGAGGGAGAGAGGGTGCTTGGTGTATACTGAGTGTGAGGGAGAGCGGGTGCTTGGCGTATACTGAGTGTGAGGGAGAGCGGGTGCTTGGTGTATACTGAGTGTGAGGGAGAGCGGGTGCTTGGTGTATACTGAGTGTGAGGGAGAGCGGGTGCTTGGTGTATACTGAGTGTCAGGGAGAGCAGGTGCTTGGCATATACTGAGTGTGAGGGAGAGCGGGTGCTTGGTGTATACTGAGTGTGAGGGAGAGCGGGTGCTTGGTGTATACTGAGTGTGAGGGAGAGAGGGTGCTTGGCGTATACTGAGTGTGAGGGAGAGCGGGTGCTTGGCGTATACTGAGTGTGAGGGAGAGCGGGTGCTTGGTGTATACTGAGTGTGAGGGAGAGCGGGTGCTTGGCGTATACTGAGTGTGAGGGAGAGCGGGTGCTTGGCGTATACTGAGTGCGAGGGAGAGCGGGTGCTTGGCGTATACTGATTGTGAGGGAGAGCGGGTGCTTGGCGTATACTGAGTGTGAGGGAGAGAGGGTGCTTGGCATATACTGAGTGTGAGGGAGAGTGGGTGCTTGGCGTATACTGAGTGTCAGGGAGAGCGGGTGCTTGGCATATACTGAGTGTGAGGGAGAGAGGGTGCTTGGCTTATACTGATTGTGAGGGAGAGCGGGTGCTTGGTGTATACTGAGTGTGAGGGAGAGCGGGTGCTTGGCGTATACTGAGTGTGAGGGAGAGAGGGTGCTTGGCATATACTGAGTGTCAGGGAGAGCGGGGGCTTGGCGTATACTGAGTGTGAGGGAGAGCGGGTGCTTGGCGTATACTGAGTGTGAGGGAGAGCGGGTGCTTGGCGTATACTGAGTGTCAGGGAGAGCGGGGGCTTGGCGTATACTGAGTGTGAGGGAGAGCGGGTGCTTGGTGTATACTGAGTGTGAGGGAGAGCGGGTGCTTGGCGTATACTGAGTGTGAGGGAGAGAGGGTGCTTGGCATATACTGAGTGTGAGGGAGAGCGGGTGCTTGGCGTATACTGAGTGTGAGGGAGAGAAGGTGCTTGGCGTATACTGAGTGTGAGGGAGAGAGGGTGCTTGGTGTATACTGAGTGTCAGGGAGAGTGGGTGCTTGGCGTATACTGAGTGTGAGGGAGAGCGGGTGCTTGGCGTATACTGAGTGTGAGGGAGAGAGGGTGCTTGGCGTATACTGAGTGTCAGGGAGAGCGGGTGCTTGGCGTATACTGAGTGTGAGGGAGAGAGGGTGCTTGGCGTATACTGAGTGTGAGGGAGAGCGGGTGCTTGGCGTATACTGAGTGTGAGGGAGAGCGGGTGCTTGGTGTATACTGAGTGTGAGGGAGAGCGGGTGCTTGGTGTATACTGAGTGTGAGGGAGAGAGGGTGCTTGGTGTATACTGAGTGTGAGGGAGAGCGGGTGCTTGGCGTATACTGAGTGTCAGGGAGAGCGGGTGCTTGGCGTATACTGAGTGTGAGGGAGAGAGGGTGCTTGGCGTATACTGAGTGTGAGGGAGAGCGGGTGCTTGGCATATACTGAGTGTGAGGGAGAGCGGGTGCTTGGCGTATATTGAGTGTGAGGGAGAGCGGGTGCTTGGCGTATACTGAGTGTGAGGGAGAGAGGGTGCTTGGCGTATACTGAGTGTGGGGGAGAGAAGGTGCTTGGCGTATACTGAGTGTGAGGGAGAGAGGGTGCTTGGTGTATACTGAGTGTCAGGGAGAGTGGGTGCTTGGCGTATACTGAGTGTGAGGGAGAGCGGGTGCTTGGCGTATACTGAGTGTCAGGGAGAGCGGGTGCTTGGCGTATACTGAGTGTGAGGGAGAGAGGGTGCTTGGCGTATACTGAGTGTGAGGGAGAGCGGGTGCTTGGCGTATACTGAGTGTGAGGGAGAGAGGGTGCTTGGCGTATACTGAGTGTCAGGGAGAGCGGGTGCTTGGCGTATACTGAGTGTGAGGGAGAGAGGGTGCTTGGCGTATACTGAGTGTGAGGGAGAGCGGGTGCTTGGCGTATACTGCGTGTGAGGGAGAGCGGGTGCTTGGTGTATACTGAGTGTGAGGGAGAGCGGGTGCTTGGTGTATACTGAGTGTGAGGGAGAGAGGGTGCTTGGTGTATACTGAGTGTGAGGGAGAGCGGGTGCTTGGCGTATACTGAGTGTCAGGGAGAGCGGGTGCTTGGCGTATACTGAGTGTGAGGGAGAGAGGGTGCTTGGCGTATACTGAGTGTGAGGGAGAGCGGGTGCTTGGCGTATACTGAGTGTGAGGAAGAGCGGGTGCTTGGCGTATATTGAGTGTGAGGGAGAGCGGGTGCTTGGCGTATACTGAGTGTGAGGGAGAGAGGGTGCTTGGCGTATACTGAGTGTGGGGGAGAGCGGGTGCTTGGCGTATACTGAGTGTGAGGGAGAGCGGGTGCTTGGCGTATACTGAGTGTGAAGGAGAGAGGGTGCTTGGCGTATACTGAGTGTGAGGGAGAGCGGGTGCTTGGCGTATACTGAGTGTGAGGGAGAGCGGGTGCTTGGCGTATACTGAGTGTGAGGGAGAGCGGGTGCTTGCCGTATACTGAGTGTGAGGGAGAGAGGGTGCTTGGCGTATACTGAGTGTGAGGGAGAGTGGGTGCTTGGCGTATACTGAGTGTCAGGGAGAGAGGGTGCTTGGCGTATACTGAGTGTGAGGGAGAGCATGTGCTTGGCGTATACTGAGTGTCAGGGAGAGAGGGTGCTTGGCTTATACTGAGTGTGAGGGAGAGCGGGTGCTTGGCGTATACTGAGTGTCAGGGAGAGCGGTTGCTTGGCGTATACTGAGTGTCAGGGAGAGCGGGTGCTTGGCGTATACTGAGTGTGAGGGAGAGCGGGTGCTTGGCGTATACTGAGTGTGAGGGAGAGCAGGTGCTTGGTGTATACTTAGTGTGAGGGAGAGCGGGTGCTTGGCCTATACTGAGTGTGAGGGAGAGCGGGTGCTTGGCGTATACTGAGTGTGAGGGAGAGAGGGTGCTTGGCGTATACTGAGTGTGAGGGAGAGCGGGTGCTTGGCGTATACTGAGTGTGAGGGAGAGCGGGTGCTTGGTGTATACTGAGTGTGAGGGAGAGCGGGTGCTTGGTGTATACTGAGTGTGAGGGAGAGAGGGTGCTTGGTGTATACTGAGTGTGAGGGAGAGCGGGTGCTTGGCGTATACTGAGTGTCAGGGAGAGCGGGTGCTTGGCGTATACTGAGTGTGAGGGAGAGAGGGTGCTTGGCGTATACTGAGTGTGAGGGAGAGCGGGTGCTTGGCATATACTGAGTGTGAGGGAGAGCGGGTGCTTGGCGTATATTGAGTGTGAGGGAGAGCGGGTGCTTGGCGTATACTGAGTGTGAGGGAGAGAGGGTGCTTGGCGTATACTGAGTGTGGGGGAGAGAAGGTGCTTGGCGTATACTGAGTGTGAGGGAGAGAGGGTGCTTGGTGTATACTGAGTGTCAGGGAGAGTGGGTGCTTGGCGTATACTGAGTGTGAGGGAGAGCGGGTGCTTGGCGTATACTGAGTGTCAGGGAGAGCGGGTGCTTGGCGTATACTGAGTGTGAGGGAGAGAGGGTGCTTGGCGTATACTGAGTGTGAGGGAGAGCGGGTGCTTGGCATATACTGAGTGTGAGGGAGAGAGGGTGCTTGGCGTATACTGAGTGTCAGGGAGAGCGGGTGCTTGGCGTATACTGAGTGTGAGGGAGAGAGGGTGCTTGGCGTATACTGAGTGTGAGGGAGAGCGGGTGCTTGGCGTATACTGCGTGTGAGGGAGAGCGGGTGCTTGGTGTATACTGAGTGTGAGGGAGAGCGGGTGCTTGGTGTATACTGAGTGTGAGGGAGAGAGGGTGCTTGGTGTATACTGAGTGTGAGGGAGAGCGGGTGCTTGGCGTATACTGAGTGTCAGGGAGAGCGGGTGCTTGGCGTATACTGAGTGTGAGGGAGAGAGGGTGCTTGGCGTATACTGAGTGTGAGGGAGAGCGGGTGCTTGGCGTATACTGAGTGTGAGGAAGAGCGGGTGCTTGGCGTATATTGAGTGTGAGGGAGAGCGGGTGCTTGGCGTATACTGAGTGTGAGGGAGAGAGGGTGCTTGGCGTATACTGAGTGTGGGGGAGAGCGGGTGCTTGGCGTATACTGAGTGTGAGGGAGAGCGGGTGCTTGGCGTATACTGAGTGTGAAGGAGAGAGGGTGCTTGGCGTATACTGAGTGTGAGGGAGAGCGGGTGCTTGGCGTATACTGAGTGTGAGGGAGAGCGGGTGCTTGGCGTATACTGAGTGTGAGGGAGAGCGGGTGCTTGCCGTATACTGAGTGTGAGGGAGAGAGGGTGCTTGGCGTATACTGAGTGTGAGGGAGAGTGGGTGCTTGGCGTATACTGAGTGTCAGGGAGAGAGGGTGCTTGGCGTATACTGAGTGTGAGGGAGAGCATGTGCTTGGCGTATACTGAGTGTCAGGGAGAGAGGGTGCTTGGCGTATACTGAGTGTGAGGGAGAGCATGTGCTTGGCGTATACTTAGTGTGAGGGAGAGCGGGTGCTTGGCGTATACTGAGTGTGAGGGAGAGAGGGTGCTTGGCGTATACTGAGTGTGAGGGAGAGAGGGTGCTTGGCGTATACTGAGTGTGAGGGAGAGAGGGTGCTTGGTGTATACTGAGTGTCAGGGAGAGAGGGTGCTTGGCGTATACTGAGTGTCAGGGAGAGCGGGTGCTTGGCGTATACTGAGTGTGAGGGAGAGAGGGTGCTTGGCGTATACTGAGTGTGAGGGAGAGCGGGTGCTTGGTGTATACTGAGTGAGAGGGAGAGCGGGTGCTTGGCGTATACTGAGTGTGAGGGAGAGCGGGTGCTTGGCGTATACTGAGTGTGAGGGAGAGCGGGTGCTTGCCGTATACTGAGTGTGAGGGAGAGAGGGTGCTTGGCGTATACTGAGTGTGAGGGAGAGCGGGTGCTTGGCGTATACTGAGTGTCAGGGAGAGAGGGTGCTTGGCGTATACTGAGTGTGAGGGAGAGCATGTGCTTGGCGTATACTGAGTGTCAGGGAGAGTGGGTGCTTGGCTTATACTGAGTGTGAGGGAGAGCGGGTGCTTGGCGTATACTGAGTGTCAGGGAGAGCGGGTGCTTGGCGTATACTGAGTGTCAGGGAGAGCGGGTGCTTGGCGTATACTGAGTGTGAGGGAGAGCGGGTGCTTGGCGTATACTGAGTGTGAGGGAGAGCAGGTGCTTGGTGTATACTTAGTGTGAGGGAGAGCGGGTGCTTGGCGTATACTGAGTGTGAGGGAGAGAGGGTGCTTGGCGTATACTGAGTGTGAGGGAGAGAGGGTGCTTGGCGTATACTGAGTGTGAGGGAGAGAGGGTGCTTGGCGTATACTGAGTGTCAGGGAGAGAGGGTGCTTGGCGTATACTGAGTGTCAGGGAGAGCGGGTGCTTGGCGTATACTGAGTGTGAGGGAGAGCGGGTGCTTGGCGTATACTGAGTGTGAGGGAGAGCAGGTGCTTGGTGTATACTGAGTGTGAGGGAGAGCGGGTGCTTGGCGTATACTGAGTGTGAGGGAGAGAGGGTGCTTGGCGTATACTGAGTGTGAGGGAGAGCGGGTGCTTGGTGTATACTGAGTGTGAGGGAGTGCCACAGGTAAGGGGCAGTGAGGGGAAAGGGTTTAAGGCGAGAGAGAGCAGTAGAGGTGAAAGGGGTGGAGAGGAGGCAGTTATGGGTAGAGTACAGGAGACAAGTGGGGGATAGCGAGAGATCAGAGCGGATATGTAGGGAGGAGCAGATGAATCTAAGAGCCTTAAAGGTGAGGAGGAGAATTCTGTGGGTGATCCGAAACTTGATGGGAAACCAGGAGAGGGATTTAAAGGAGAAGATGAGCAGAGACTGTTTTGGGAGAAAGTGAAATAATTATAGGAGCAGAATTTTGGAATGATTGCCGGGGAGAAAGGTGTGAGGTAGAAACACCTATTAGTAGTATGTTACAATAATCCAGACGGGAGAAGATGAGGGCATGCATTAGAGCAGGGGTGCACAAACCGGGGGGCGTGAGATTATCTGCGGGGCGCGCGGGGGTAACAGAGGCCCCGCATGCTTCCCGAAGGCATTTAAATTAAATGATGGGGAAGCGGCAAAGGCCTCTGTGACTCTCTCTTACCTGGTTCAGACATCTTCTGATGACGCGTCACCATGGCAAAGTGACGTCATGACGCCAGAACGTCTGAGTTAAGGTAAGGATGGGGGGGTGGGGCGTGTGGAGAGCGGGACAGCCGGAAGGGGGGCGCAGGGGAAAAAGATGGCGCTCCCCTGCATTAGAGTTTAGCAGTAGCTTAACAGGACAAGACGGATCTTGCCAATATCACGGAGGAAGAAGCGACAAAGTTTGGCCATACCGTGACTGGGAAGGGAGGAGTCCAATGGCGCTCCTAGGCAGCGTGCGTTGGCGACAGGTAGTACTGTCCTGTTTACTGTGATGGGAAAAGGGTGTGTTAGGCCAGATTTAGGGGGAAATATGAGGAGCTCAGTTTTAGACACTTCTAATAAATCACACAGATTGCACCGTCTGTGATATAATTTCAGGGCAGCTACTTCCTGAACCTAAATAATTAGATAAATGTACACTCAAATGTTATTTTTAGAAATCTGTCCTTGTCTTTTCTACCCGTGGCTCACGCGGACAGACCATGTTTTGGGTTTAAACACATTTTCTTTCGTCTGGGAATTCTGCATTTGCAAATTCATTGGTTCTTGCGAAATCCGGGAGGTGGATTAGTAAAAAAACAAAAAATGTTTGGGATTTCTTTTTAAAACCTACTCGTTCCCAGAGCGCTAAATACTTCCAGAAGGTTCGCCTGGGTAATATAAAGCTGCCATGAAGCATCCGCAAGCAAAGGTGGGAAATCTCAAATAAAAATATGGTTTAAAAAAAAAAGTTATATGGCTGTGTAAGTGATGTTCTGCAGAGGTACATGTATGTATGTGTGTATGTATGTATGTATGTATGTATGTATGTATGTATGTATGTATGTATGTATGTGTGTATGTATTGCACTATGTAAGTGATGTTCTGCAGAGGTACATGTGTGTATGTATGTATGTATGTATTGCACTATGTAAGTGATGTTCTGCAGAGGTACATGTATGTGTGTATGTATTGCACTATGTAAGTGATGTTCTGCAGAGGTACATGTATGTATGTATGTATGTATTGCACTATGTAAGTGATGTTCTGCAGAGGTACATGTATGTATGTATTGCACTATGTAAGTGATGTTCTGCAGAGGTACATGTGTGTATGTATGTATGTATGTATGTATGTATGTATTGCACTATGTAAGTGATGTTCTGCAGAGGTACATGTGTGTATGTATGTATGTATTGCACTATGTAAGTGATGTTCTGCAGAGGTACATGTGTGTATGTATGTATGTATTGCACTATGTAAGTGATGTTCTGCAGAGGTACATGTGTGTATGTATGTATGTATTGCACTATGTAAGTGATGTTCTGCAGAGGTACATGTATGTATGTATGTATGTATTGCACTATGTAAGTGATGTTCTGCAGAGGTACATGTATGTATGTATTGCACTATGTAAGTGATGTTCTGCAGAGGTACATGTGTGTATGTATGTATGTATTTCACTATGTAAGTGATGTTCTGCAGAGGTACATGTGTGTATGTATGTATGTATTGCACTATGTAAGTGATGTTCTGCAGAGGTACATGTATGTATGTATGTATGTATTGCACTATGTAAGTGATGTTCTGCAGAGGTACATGTGTGTATGTATTGCACTATGTAAGTGATGTTCTGCAGAGGTACATTTATGTATGTATGTATGTATTGCACTATGTAAGTGATGTTCTGCAGTGGTACATGTGTGTATGTATGTATGTATTGCACTATGTAAGTGATGTTCTGCAGAGGTACATGTATGTATGTATGTATTGCACTATGTAAGTGATATTCTGCAGAGGTACATGTATGTATGTATGTATGTATATATTGCACTATGTAAGTGATGTTCTGCAGAGGTACATGTATGTATGTATTGCACTATGTAAGTGATGTTCTGCAGAGGTACATGTGTGTATGTATGTATGTATTGCACTATGTAAGTGATGTTCTGCAGAGGTACATGTGTGTATGTATTGCACTATGTAAGTGATGTCCTGCAGAGGTACATGTATGTATGTATGTATGTATTGCACTATGTAAGTGATGTTCTGCAGAGGTACATGTATGTATGTATGTATGTATGTATTGCACTATGTAAGTGATGTTCTGCAGAGGTACATGTGTGTATGTATGTATGTATTGCACTATGTAAGTGATGTTCTGCAGAGGTACATGTATGTATGTATGTATTGCACTATGTAAGTGATATTCTGCAGAGGTACATGTATGTATGTATGTATATATTGCACTATGTAAGTGATGTTCTGCAGAGGTACATGTATGTATGTATTGCACTATGTAAGTGATGTTCTGCAGAGGTACATGTGTGTATGTATGTATGTATTGCACTATGTAAGTGATGTTCTGCAGAGGTACATGTGTGTATGTATTGCACTATGTAAGTGATGTCCTGCAGAGGTACATGTATGTATGTATGTATGTATTGCACTATGTAAGTGATGTTCTGCAGAGGTACATGTATGTATGTATGTATTGCACTATGTAAGTGATGTTCTGCAGAGGTACATGTATGTATGTATGTATTGCACTATGTAAGTGATGTTCTGCAGAGGTACATGTGATGGAGACCGATTTGGGTGCAATTATATCTGGGCTTTATTGAGCCTGTTCCTTTAGCCAGGCAAAACATTCAAAAACCACAAAATAACAAACCCCCATTCCTGTGTACGGGCTAACATACTTCCCCAGACCCTATCACCCCAAAGTCTCAGGAGGTACCTTAAGCAGGTGGCCCTCCATGTCAGTCTCTGGCAGGTTCCTGGGTCCTCTGTGTCCAGGAAATATAGGTCTCTGGGTGTCTGGATCTCAGCACAGCCTTTGTGCTCAAGACAGTGTCTATGTGCAGGCTTCTCTGCTCTCCTTCTGTCAGCCCAAATGTGAGCTAAGGAATCTCTCTCCTGTGTCTCACATGAGGCTTTCTACAGGAGCTCTCATTAGTCCAGGTAGAGACTAGTTAATTGAGTGGCTGCAATTAACTATCTCTCTGCTGGATTCTCAGAGCTCTGAGGCTGCTTTAATGAAACAGGGAAAAGTCCCTGTTACATGTCCCTGTTACATGTCCCTGTTACATGTCCCTGTTACATGTCCCTGTTACATGTCCCTGTTACATGTCCCTGTTACGGGCTAAACGTGCGTTTTGCCATTGGAGCAAATTCTAAGAGAACAGATGAGAAGTTGCAGCAGAATCAAATCACCGCTTCTTACTGGAAAATAACACTGCAGCTACATACACTGTGTCCCCAGGAAACCCCCCCCTCCACCCCAAACCTTAATGGCTTCAGCTGTCAGACTGGGCTATATTCTAATCTGAGCCACACCTTACCCTACAATAAGCCGCCACCTTACCTTCTTGTTTCAACATTGTCTCTCAGCCCCGCTAGACTGTAAGCTCACACAAGTAGGGCTCTCATTCCCTCTCTGTATCTGTCTGTGCATGTCTGTCCTCACTTCAATGTAACTGTCTATGTAATATACATCATAACTCTGTCTCCCACTGTGCCCCGCTGCGGAATAATAATAACGGCTTGCTAGGACACCTTGGGTTCCCCGGGCGTCCCTAAAAGGTTCCCTGTAATGTTCAAGTCATTCGAAAATGGTACCAAATACAGAAAAATTGACAATGTATCTGATCTCAGACGCGCTATTAGAGAGGGTTGGGGTTCCTTACAATGCATTTGATCTCAGACGCGCTATTAGAGAGGGTTGGGGTTCCTTACAATGCATTTGATCTCAGACGCGCTATTAGAGAGGGTTGGGGTTCCTTACAATGCATTTGATCTCAGACGCGCTATTAGAGAGGGTTGGGGTTCCTTACAATGCATTTGATCTCAGACGCGCTATTAGAGAGGGTTGGGGTTCCTTACAATGCATTTGATCTCAGACGCGCTATTAGAGAGGGTTGGGGTTCCTTACAATGCGTCTGATCTCAGACGCGCTATTAGAGAGGGTTGGGGTTCCTTACAATGCGTCTGATCTCAGACACGCTATTAGAGAGGGTTGGGGTTCCTTACAATGCATTTGATCTCAGACGCGCTATTAGAGAGGGTTGGGGTTCCTTACAATGCATTTGATCTCAGACGCGCTATTAGAGAGGGTTGGGGTTCCTTACAATGCGTCTGATCTCAGACGCGCTATTAGAGAGGGTTGGGGTTCCTTACAATGCGTCTGATCTCAGACGCGCTATTAGAGAGGGTTGGGGTTCCTTACAATGCGTCTGATCTCAGACACGCTATTAGAGAGGGTTGGGGTTCCTTACAATGCATTTGATCTCAGACGCGCTATTAGAGAGGGTTGGGGTTCCTTACAATGCATTTGATCTCAGACGCGCTATTAGAGAGGGTTGGGGTTCCTTACAATGCATTTGATCTCAGACGCGCTATTAGAGAGGGTTGGGGTTCCTTACAATGCATTTGATCTCAGACACGCTATTAGAGAGGGTTGGGGTTCCTTACAATGCGTCTGATCTCAGACGCGCTATTAGAGAGGGTTGGGGTTCCTTACAATGCGTCTGATCTCAGACGCGCTATTAGAGAGGGTTGGGGTTCCTTACAATGCGTCTGATCTCAGACACGCTATTAGAGAGGGTTGGGGTTTCCTTACAATGCATCTGATCTCAGACGCCCTTTTAGAGAGGGTTGGGGTTCCTTACAATGCATCTGATCTCAGACGCGCTATTAGAGAGGGTTGGGGTTCCTTACAATGCATCTGATCTCAGATGCGCTATTAGAGAGGGTTGGGGTTCCTTACAATGCATTTGATCTCAGACGCGCTATTAGAGAGGGTTGGGGTTCCTTACAATGCATCTGATCTCAGACGCGCTATTAGAGAGGGTTGGGGTTCCGTACAATGCGTCTGATCTCAGACACGCTATTAGAGAGGGTTGGGGTTCCTTACAATGCGTCTGATCTCAGACACGCTATTAGAGAGGGTTGGGGTTCCTTACAATGCATCTGATCTCAGACGCCCTTTTAGAGAGGGTTGGGGTTCCTTACAATGCATCTGATCTCAGACGCGCTATTAGAGAGGGTTGGGGTTCCTTACAATGCATCTGATCTCAGACGCGCTATTAGAGAGGGTTGGGGTTCCTTACAATGCATCTGATCTCAGACGCGCTATTAGAGAGGGTTGGGGTTCCTTACAATGCATCTGATCTCAGACGCGCTATTAGAGAGGGTTGGGGTTCCTTACAACGCATCTGATCTCGGACTCGCTATCAGAGAGGGTTGGGGTTCCTTACAATGCATCTGATCTCAGACGCGCTATTAGAGAGGGTTGGGGTTCCTTACAATGCATCTGATCTCAGACGACCTTTTAGAGAGGGTTGGGGTTCCTTACAATGCGTCTGATCTCAGACGCGCTATTAGAGAGGGTTGGGGTTCCTTACAATGCATTTGATCTCAGACGCGCTATTAGAGAGGGTTGGGGTTCCTTACAATGCATTTGATCTCAGGCGCGCTATTAGAGAGGGTTGGGGTTCCTTACAATGCATCTGATCTCAGAAGCGCTATTAGAGAGGGTTGGGGTTCCTTACAATGCGTCTGATCTCAGACGCGCTAATAGAGAGGGTTGGGGATCCTTACAATGCATCTGATCTCAGACGCGCTATTAGAGAGGGTTGGGGTTCCTTACAATGCATTTGATCTCAGACGCGCTATTAGAGAGGGTTGGGGTTCCTTACAATGCATCTGATCTCAGACGCGCTATTAGAGAGGGTTGGGGTTCCTTACAATGCGTCTGATCTCAGACACGCTATTAGAGAGGGTTGGGGTTCCTTACAATGCGTCTGATCTCAGACACGCTATTAGAGAGGGTTGGGGTTCCTTACAATGCATCTGATCTCAGACGCCCTTTTAGAGAGGGTTGGGGTTCCTTACAATGCATCTGATCTCAGACGCGCTATTAGAGAGGGCTGGGGTTCCTTACAATGCATCTGATCTCAGATGCGCTATTAGAGAGGGTTGGGGTTCCTTACAATGCATTTGATCTCAGACGCGCTATTAGAGAGGTTTGGGGTTCCTTACAATGCGTCTGATCTCAGACACGCTATTAGAGAGGGTTGGGGTTCCTTACAATGCATCTGATCTCAGACACGCTATTAGAGAGGGTTGGGGTTCCTTACAATGCATTTGATCTCAGACGCGCTATTAGAGAGGGTTGGGGTTCCTTACAATGCATTTGATCTCAGACGCGCTATTAGAGAGGGTTGGCGTTCCTTACAATGCATTTGATCTCAGACGCGCTATTAGAGAGGGTTGGGGTTCCTTACAATGCATTTGATCTCAGACGCGCTATTAGAGAGGGTTGGGGTTCCTTACAATGCGTCTGATCTCAGACGCGCTATTAGAGAGGGTTGGGGTTCCTTACAATGCGTCTGATCTCAGACGCGCTATTAGAGAGGGTTGGGGTTCCTTACAATGCGTCTGATCTCAGACACGCTATTAGAGAGGGTTGGGGTTTCCTTACAATGCATCTGATCTCAGACGCCCTTTTAGAGAGGGTTGGGGTTCCTTACAATGCATCTGATCTCAGACGCGCTATTAGAGAGGGTTGGGGTTCCTTACAATGCATCTGATCTCAGATGCGCTATTAGAGAGGGTTGGGGTTCCTTACAATGCATTTGATCTCAGACGCGCTATTAGAGAGGGTTGGGGTTCCTTACAATGCATCTGATCTCAGACGCGCTATTAGAGAGGGTTGGGGTTCCGTACAATGCGTCTGATCTCAGACACGCTATTAGAGAGGGTTGGGGTTCCTTACAATGCGTCTGATCTCAGACACGCTATTAGAGAGGGTTGGGGTTCCTTACAATGCATCTGATCTCAGACACCCTTTTAGAGAGGGTTGGGGTTCCTTACAATGCATCTGATCTCAGACGCGCTATTAGAGAGGGTTGGGGTTCCTTACAATGCATCTGATCTCAGACGCGCTATTAGAGAGGGTTGGGGTTCCTTACAATGCATCTGATCTCAGACGCGCTATTAGAGAGGGTTGGGGTTCCTTACAATGCATCTGATCTCAGACGCGCTATTAGAGAGGGTTGGGGTTCCTTACAACGCATCTGATCTCGGACTCGCTATCAGAGAGGGTTGGGGTTCCTTACAATGCATCTGATCTCAGACGCGCTATTAGAGAGGGTTGGGGTTCCTTACAATGCATCTGATCTCAGACGACCTTTTAGAGAGGGTTGGGGTTCCTTACAATGCGTCTGATCTCAGACGCGCTATTAGAGAGGGTTGGGGTTCCTTACAATGCATTTGATCTCAGACGCGCTATTAGAGAGGGTTGGGGTTCCTTACAATGCATTTGATCTCAGGCGCGCTATTAGAGAGGGTTGGGGTTCCTTACAATGCATCTGATCTCAGAAGCGCTATTAGAGAGGGTTGGGGTTCCTTACAATGCGTCTGATCTCAGACGCGCTAATAGAGAGGGTTGGGGATCCTTACAATGCATCTGATCTCAGACGCGCTATTAGAGAGGGTTGGGGTTCCTTACAATGCATTTGATCTCAGACGCGCTATTAGAGAGGGTTGGGGTTCCTTACAATGCATCTGATCTCAGACGCGCTATTAGAGAGGGTTGGGGTTCCTTACAATGCGTCTGATCTCAGACACGCTATTAGAGAGGGTTGGGGTTCCTTACAATGCGTCTGATCTCAGACACGCTATTAGAGAGGGTTGGGGTTCCTTACAATGCATCTGATCTCAGACGCCCTTTTAGAGAGGGTTGGGGTTCCTTACAATGCATCTGATCTCAGACGCGCTATTAGAGAGGGCTGGGGTTCCTTACAATGCATCTGATCTCAGATGCGCTATTAGAGAGGGTTGGGGTTCCTTACAATGCATTTGATCTCAGACGCGCTATTAGAGAGGTTTGGGGTTCCTTACAATGCATCTGATCTCAGACGCGCTATTAGAGAGGGTTGGGGTTCCTTACAATGCGTCTGATCTCAGACGCGCTATTAGAGAGGGTTGGGGTTCCTTACAATGCGTCTGATCTCAGACACGCTATTAGAGAGGGTTGGGGTTCCTTACAATGCATCTGATCTCAGACGCCCTTTTAGAGAGGGTTGGGGTTCCTTACAATGCATCTGATCTCAGACGCGCTATTAGAGAGGGTTGGGGTTCCTTACAATGCATCTGATCTCAGACGCGCTATTAGAGAGGGTTGGGGTTCCTTACAATGCATTTGATCTCAGACGCGCTATTAGAGAGGGTTGGGGTTCCTTACAATGCATCTGATCTCAGACGCGCTATTAGAGAGGGTTGGGGTTCCTTACAACGCATCTGATCTCGGACTCGCTATTAGAGAGGGTTGGGGTTCCTTACAATGCATCTGATCTCAGACGCGCTATTAGAGAGGGTTGGGGTTCCTTACAATGCATCTGATCTCAGACGACCTTTTAGAGAGGGTTGGGGTTCCTTACAATGCGTCTGATCTCAGACGCGCTATTAGAGAGGGTTGGGGTTCCTTACAATGCATTTGATCTCAGACGCGCTATTAGAGAGGGTTGGGGTTCCTTACAATGCATTTGATCTCAGGCGCGCTATTAGAGAGGGTTGGGGTTCCTTACAATGCATCTGATCTCAGACGCGCTATTAGAGAGGGTTGGGGTTCCTTACAATGCGTCTGATCTCAGACGCGCTAATAGAGAGGGTTGGGGATCCTTACAATGCATCTGATCTCAGACGCGCTATTAGAGAGGGTTGGGGTTCCTTACAATGCATTTGATCTAAGACGCGCTATTAGAGAGGGTTGGGGTTCCTTACAATGCATCTGATCTCAGACGCGTTATTAGAGAGGGTTGGGGTTCCTTACAATGCGTCTGATCTCAGACGCACTATTAGAGAGGGTTGGGGTTCCTTACAATGCGTCTGATCTCAGACACGCTATTAGAGAGGGTTGGGGTTCCTTACAATGCATCTGATCTCAGACGCCCTTTTAGAGAGGGTTGGGGTTCCTTACAATGCATCTGATCTCAGACGCGCTATTAGAGAGGGTTGGGGTTCCTTACAATGCATCTGATCTCAGACGCGCTATTAGAGAGGGTTGGGGTTCCTTACAATGCATCTGATCTCAGACGCGTTATTAGAGAGGGTTGGGGTTCCTTACAATGCATCTGATCTCAGACGCGCTATTAGAGAGGGTTGGGGTTCCTTACAACGCATCTGATCTCGGACTCGCTATTAGAGAGGGTTGGGGTTCCTTACAATGCATCTGATCTCAGACGCGCTATTAGAGAGGGTTGGGGTTCCTTACAATGCATCTGATCTCAGACACCCTTTTAGAGAGGGTTGGGGTGCCTTACAATGCATCTGATCTCAGACGACCTTTTAGAGAGGGTTGGGGTTCCTTACAATGCGTCTGATCTCAGACGCGCTATTAGAGAGGGTTGGGGTTCCATACAATGCATCTGATCTCAGACGCGCTATTAGAGAGGGTTGGGGTTCCATACAATGCATCTGATCTCAGACGCGCTATTAGAGAGGGTTGGGGTTCCATACAATGCATCTGATCTCAGACGCGCTATTAGAGAGGGTTGGGGTTCCTTACAATGCATCTGATCTCAGACACCCTTTTAGAGAGGGTTGGGGTGCCTTACAATGCATCTGATCTCAGACGACCTTTTAGAGAGGGTTGGGGTTCCTTACAATGCGTCTGATCTCAGACGCGCTATTAGAGAGGGTTGGGGTTCCATACAATGCATCTGATCTCAGACGCGCTATTAGAGAGGGTTGGGGTTCCTTACAATGCATCTGATCTCAGACACCCTTTTAGAGAGGGTTGGGGTGCCTTACAATGCATCTGATCTCAGACGACCTTTTAGAGAGGGTTGGGGTTCCTTACAATGCGTCTGATCTCAGACGCGCTATTAGAGAGGGTTGGGGTTCCATACAATGCATCTGATCTCAGACGCGCTATTAGAGAGGGTTGGGGTTCCATACAATGCATCTGATCTCAGACGCGCTATTAGAGAGGGTTGGGGTTCCATACAATGCATCTGATCTCAGACGCGCTATTAGAGCTGATTGGAGTTCCTCAGAATTTCACAATATAATTATACAGTTCCTTAACCAAAAAAGGTTAATTAACACTGGCCTATAGTCTGACTAATATACAAATGCAATGTGTCCGTTACAAAGCAGAAGTGTCCGCACCTGCACAATAGAGACACATTGATACATTGTTACATACTGCGGGCACACAGACTGGCAGACCCCTTATTCCATATGATGAAGGCGTGCTCCCCTTGCTAGTGAAGATTTAACCTCCATTTATTTGAATTGAGTCACAAGTCTGTACTAGAGAAGGGAAGACGGTTTCACAGCATGGTGAATATGGGGGAGAGTCCGTAACCTCTGGGTTTGTGAGGCCTTTTGGCCGTAGAACCAATGACCTGCAGATCGGCGGACCCTTCGGGGGAGACTGCTGAAGATTAGAAGCACTTTTGGACTTGAGCGCCTAGTAAAAAAACAACAAAACAAATGAATGCACACTGGAGGTTACTGAATCTCCCGCTTAGTGACCACAGATATAATGGAAGTATAATAATGTGGGACTTTACACAGGCTTGTGGCACTGCTGCCCGCTGCCCGCTCTGTATCACATTCCTCAGTGCCTGGCAGTAACGGGGCAGAGTGGCTCTCGGGACACACAGGCTTGTGGCACTGCTGCCCGCTGCCCGCTCTGTATCACATTCCTCAGTGCCTGGCAGTAACGGGCAGAGCGGCTCTTGGGACACACAGGCTTGTGGCACTGCTGCCCGCTCTGTATCACATTCCTCAGTGCCTGGCAGTAACGGGCAGAGCGGCTCTCGGGACACACAGGCTTGTGGCACTGCTGCCCGCTGCCCGCTGCCCGCTCTGTATCAGATCCCTCAGTGCCTGGCAGAAACGGGGCAGAGCGGCTCTCGGGACACAGGCTGGTGGATAGTGATTGTTTTAAATGAAAAAAGAGACTTGAAAGAGTAAGAGATCATTACCCCCCCCCCCATGCTGTGTGTGAGACCCCTGATCACCCCCCCCCCCGCCTGTGTGAGACCCGTGACAGCCCCTCCACTGGGTGAGAGACAAACTTGTAGTGGATCAGTGACACTGCCCTCTAGTGGGTGAGACTCACGCTTGTAGTGGATCAGTGACACTGCCCTCTAGTGGGTGAGACTCACGCTTGTAGTGGATCAGTGACACTGCCCTCTAGTGGGTGAGAGTGTCACAGGAGACCAGGTTCTACAAAACCTTTTTATAACCGGGATCATTTGATTGAGCAAAACAAGAAGGTAAAATAAATGGTAATTTATTTCTTATAAAAGACAGACACACAAAGTTACACAATTCAAGAGTAACACACTTACTGGGGATGGGACTAACGACTAAATCCGTTTCCGGAACAAAATTCCTTCAGATCACCTTTTTAGAGCACTTTCCACTGACCGGCAGTTACTCACAAAAAGTCCTGGACATCTGTTACTTCGCCGCGGTTGGTGTGGCGCTTGGAATCTGCGCTCCCCATTGGCTGCGGCACTCTCAAGCTTTCAGGCCCTCATACACTAACCTGGACAGCCTATCAGAGCGTGGGAATTCTCCTGCCAGCCAATCACCAATTTGCCAGTATTGTAAAGCAGGGCAGGCACCTTTTCTCAGGTAGCAAGGGGGCATGGGTTAACTTGGCCCCTCCGCCTCTTTGCATACTGAGCCCACCCTCTGCTCAGGCTCCACAGAGTCTGGATTGTGGCAAATGGTGTTGGCGTGCCTTGTGTCAGGCCAGGATATGGGTACTCCAGAATAACGGCAGTGCCCCTCCTGTCCTAACACCTTGGCATCTCTGAGCCTTTCAAGTACGGCCTCCGGACAGACTCAGAGGCACCAACTAGTAGCCAACTGTGCCTTCCGGAATCCATGACTTAGAAAGCCCTCTGTTTATATACAGGTTATCAATATCTATACACATTAAACTATACCCATTTAATAAAAGATATGTTGCCCTGTTTTCTGTGTGCTAAAAGTTATGAGTTCTTATTCTGGTCTCAGGGGTGGAGTGAGTGTATATTCCCTTACAATCACTGGCCTCATTCCTGGCACACATGAGAAAAATACTTTTTAACTTTTAAATCACTGCAAACATGCTCAGCTTTATAACCTTAGCTCGAGCACCTTCCTGAACCCCTACTCTAGGCTCAGGATACCTGGGCATGTATGTGGGTACCTCTGCTATACTGGGGAACCCCTGCTATACTAAGGAGGAAAAAAAATGCACGCAGTCCCAATGAAATCCCTTGGTATCCAAAGTAGGTGGTGTCCCTCTCCTGCTCCCACTCTCCCGGGATCCGCGGGGTTAAACCGGAACATACATAAAAAGGAAGCGCAAAAATAGAAAACGCACAATAAGTCAAAATTCATTAAAACTTTTATAAATTGACTAAATAAAACTTACATAATAAAACGGGATCCTCGTAGACCCCAAAGATCCACGAAACCGAAGCGCTAACGGGGGTTCCACTAATCCAGAACCTACGGCTCAAAACTACTATACTAAGGACTCCGCGAATACCTGCAAATATCTTTTAACCCCTTCATACCCGTTTACCTCGTCTGGAAGATGCTGCAGCGGGGATCCTGGCGGTGAGTCGTAAGAACGTTTACAGGGTCCGAGGTTGGCGGAGTAATGCGCTTAGCTGTATCCGAAGATATCACTCCATCTCCGGATACAACTGTTGGGGTATCCCCTAACTCCGGAACCCCGCTACATAGACACATTCTGCAAAGACGTTCTGTGCCAAATCCACCCTGAAACTTACAGCCTAGAAATCTCCCGATCTCAGCACCCCAGGAAAGGCAAAAATCACATAATTCTTTAATGTCGCAAAATCAGTATACAGTTGCAGTAATACATTTTCAACATCTGGGTCCCAGAGCTGACACTCTAAGACCCTAACAGACAGGACAGGGTTAACCAAGTGGGCTTGACCTTTATTATAAGCCTGGTTAACCCCTTCACGGTCACAGAGACACATGCTTGTAGTGGATCAGTGACACTGCCCGCCAGTGGATGAGATTCACGCTTGTAGTGGATCAGTGACACTGCCCGCCAGTGGGTGAGACTCGCGCTTGTAGTGGATCAGTGACACTGCCCTCCAGTGGGTGAGACTCGTGCTTGTAGTGGATCAGTGACCCTGCCCTTCAGTGGGTGAGACTCGCGCTTGTAGTGGATGAGTGACACTGCCCCACCAGTGGGTGAGACCTGTGCTTGTAGTGGATCAGTGACACTGCCCTCCAGTGGGTGAGACTCGTGCTTGTAGTGGATGAGTGACACTGCCCTCCAGTGGGTGAGACTCATGCTTGTTGTGGATCAGTGACACTGCCCTCCAGTGGGTGAGACCTGTGCTTGTAGTGGATCAGTGACACTTCCCTCCAGTGGGTGAGACCTGTGCTTGTAGTGGATCAGTGACACTGCCCTCCAGTGGGCGAGACCCACGCTTGTAGTGGATCAGTGACACTGCCCTCCAGTGGGTGAGACTCGCGCTTGTAGTGGATGAGTAACACTGCCCCACCAGTGGGTGAGACCTGTGCTTGTAGTGGATCAGTGACACTGCCCTCCAGTGGGTGAGACTCGCGCTTGTAGTGGATGAGTGACACTGCCCCACCAGTGGGCGAGACCTGTGCTTGTAGTAAATCAGTGACACTGCCCTCCAGTGGGTGAGACTCACACTTGTAGTGGATGAGTGACACTGCCCTCCAGTGGGTGAGAATCATGCTTGTAGTGAATCAGTGACACTGCCCTCCAGTGGGTGAGATTCACGCTTGTAGTGGATGAGTGACACTGCCCCACCAGTGGGTGAGACCTGTGCTTTTAGTGGATCAGTGACACTGCCCTCCAGTGGGTGAGACTCACGCTTGTGGTGGATCAGTGACATTGCCCCACCAGTGGGTGAGACCTGTGCTTTTAGTGGATCAGTGACACTGCCCTCCAGTGGGTGAGACCTGTGCTTTTAGTGGATCAGTGACACTGCCCTCCAGTGGGTGAGACCTGTGCTTTTAGTGGATCAGTGACACTGCCCTCCAGTGGGTGAGACCTGTGCTTGTAGTGGATCAGTGACACTGCCCTCCAGTGGGTGAGACCTGTGCTTGTAGTGGATGAGTGACACTGCCCTCCAGTGGGTGAGACCTGTGCTTGTAGTGGATCAGTGACACTGCCCTCCAGTGGGTGAGGGACGTGGTGTATGTGGTGCTCAGAATTGAACCGGTAGCTTCATGCACATAATTGTAGATAAGACCATAAGCTTGGTGGTTTGACGATATAGGAGTGCCCCCTCAATAATGTAATAACAACTGTAGGGTTGAGTGACAAGTGGAGTCAGTTGGGACAACCACCGTGATGTACACATTGATTACCCTTTTTCTGGCTTAATACATTTTTTTGATACTACACGGAGTGGCCTGGTTTTGTTTTTCCCTGCTTCACATTGCAGGGCGTCTGAAGCTGTGCTCCATCCACACCACCTACTCTCCAGTGGGTGAGACCTGTTCTTGTAGTGGATCAGTGACACTGCCCTCCAGTGGGTGAGACTCACGCTTGTAGTGGATGAGTGACACTGCCCCACCAGTGGGTGAGACCTGTGCTTTTAGTGGATCAGTGACACTGCCCTCCAGTGGGTGAGACTCATGCTTGTAGTGGATGAGTGACACTGCCCTCCAGTGGGTGAGACCTGTGCTTTTAGTGGGCAGTGTCACTGATCCACTAAAAGCACAGGTCTCACCCACTGGAGGGCAGTGTCACTGATCCACTAAAAGCACAGGTCTCACCCACTGGAGGGCAGTGTCACTCATCCACTACAAGCATGAGTCTCACCCACTGGAGGGCAGTGTCACTGATCCACTAAAAGCACAGGTCTCACCCACTGGTGGGGCAGTGTCACTCATCCACTACAAGCGTGAGTCTCACCCACTGGAGGGCAGTGTCACTGATCCACTACAAGAACAGGTCTCACCCACTGGAGAGTAGGTGGTGTGGATGGAGCACAGCTTCAGACGCCCTGCAATGTGAAGCAGGGAAAAACAAAACCAGGCCACTCCGTGTAGTATCAAAAAAATGTATTAAGCCAGAAAACGGGTAATCAATGTGTACATCACGGTGGTTGTCCCAACTGACTCCACTTGTCACTCAACCCTACAGTTGTTATTACATTATTGAGGGGGCACTCCTATATCGTCAGACCACCAAGCTTATGGTCTTATCTACAATTATGTGCATGAAGCTACCGGTTCAATTCTGAGCACCACATACACCACGTCCCTCCAGTGGGTGTGACCTGTGCTTGTAGTGGATCAGTGACACTGCCCTCCAGTGGATGAGACTCACACTTGTTGTGGATCAGTGACACTGCCCTCCAGTGGATGAGACTCACACTTGTAGTGGATCAGTGACACTGCCCTCCAGTGGGTGAGACCTGTGCTTGTAGTGGATCAGTGACACTGCCCTCCAGTGGATGAGACTCACACTTGTAGTGGATCAGTGACCCTGCCCTCCAGTGGATGAGACTCACACTTGTTGTGGATCAGTGACACTGCCCTCCAGTGGGTGAGACCTGTGCTTGTAGTGGATCAGTGACACTGCCCTCCATTGGGTGAGACCTGTGCTTGTAGTGGATCAGTGACACTGCCCTCCAGTGGGCGAGACCCACGCTTGTAGTGGATCAGTGACACTGCCCTCCAGTGGGTGAGACTCGCGCTTGTAGTGGATCAGTGACACTGTCCTCCAGTGGGTGAGACCTTTGCTTGTAGTGGATCAGTGACACTGCCCTCCAGTGGGTGAGACTAACGCTTGTAGTGGATCAGTGACACTGCCCTCCAGTGGGTGAGACCCATGTCTGTAGTGGATCAGTGACACTGCCCCACAAGTGGGTGAAAATATCTTCCAGTAAGAGATAGCAAGTTAACAAGAAGGTTGAAGTATCAAAGTTTTTTTTTAGCCCAATTGAGTATATTGGGTAACCATGCAATATTTTAATGGCCTTTAAAACTTAGGCCCAAACACCCAGGTTAATGACTCATAATAGCAACAAGGATAATACAATTACAGCAGCACGTGGGAGTCCCACGGGGTGAGGGCCTGCACACCCCATCAGGCGAGTTACAATTAGACTGCACGGGCTAACTCCAAACAGCAGAGCGGCCCAGTATGCAGCAGAATATTCAGGCCAACTGCATTTGGTCATGAGCTGTGATATCCCCATTCTAAGGGCAGTGCCTTAAAAACAAACAATGTCTTCTTAAAGTAATATATTCTTTATGCGGTGCATAGAAAGATGCCCTCAGGGCTACTTAGCAGCAATGACTACAAGTGTCTGCACAATGTCAGGCAGCTGCAGGGAGAGCAGCAATATTCAGGCTGGGCATCAAAATAAAGGCGTCCACTGGAGGGATGTCTACACAATACATAAACTTATTATAAAAATTGGTTGGAATGAAATTCACAAAGAAACAGAATAAGAGCGTTAGGAGCATTTAAGAAAAGGATTAATTTTAACAGAGAAGATATGCAGTATATGCATATGATACCTTAATGAGACTATACAGGGGTTATTAAAGGGCTTCTTAGTACACAACTCAAATATATAAAACACAATGTTACATTAGAGACAATACAATGTAATCAGTGCCAACGGAATATTTATGGAGGTTTGAACACACACGAAGAATTATTATACCGATCTATGAAAAGAAATCCGAATTGCTGATAAATGTACAATAGTGAGAATTAGCAGTAGTGTGAACACATTGCGAGACCAGACCCAACCCGAGCCATGATATGACTTTAAAGGGGACGGGCGTGTGTGATCAGAAATATGGGAATGTAGTTATAGGATGGTCAGAGGAACACGCATAGTGCAAAGTGCAAAGTGCACAAATCCTAAAATGTGCCATGTCTCTGCAGAAATAGATGTTACAGGTTGTGATGCCTTTCAATGGACAATCAAGAGAGATGTATGGATAATGTGTACAGAGCTTTCTCTGGTCTGTGGAGCTGGGTACATATTATTATTATTATTAATATATTAAGAATGATCTTATTATTCCATTAAAATGTATCATCACAACCTACACCCCTCCCGGACAGACTCGGAACCCCAGAAAAGGGACGGCCAACTCCAGGCCGCAAGGGCCACCAACAGGTCAGGTTTGACTGAGCCACCTGTGCTGAAGCAGGGATATCCTGAAACCCTGGCCCCTGAGGACTGGAGTTTGCCGCCCCAGCACACTGAGCTGAGGATTCCCCTCCCCTTGTAGATACATTGTAATGTAACAATAATGTATCAGTGAGATATTGGCTGTGCTGCTGGAGCCCAGGCTATAAATAAACTCTGAGCTGTATTAATCCTCGCACACTGACCTAATACTTTCCAGCCAGGCTCCTGACTCACAGTCTGGGCTCCTGTTTTATGCTACACACTCCAGGTTTTCTGGCCAACCCTTCACTTTGCATGGCATGTGATGGGCATTGAACCCCAACCAATCAAAAGCCGCAAAGCGTCAATTCTGCGTTCGCTCTCTGCCATGGACCAATCAGTGTTCGGGTAAGGCGGGCCCTCAGGATAGAATACTCCCTAACACCAATCGGAATGCGTTTTGTTGTTGACGTCACGTTTCCTGGTCTACTCGGCGCGCCATGTTAGATGTGGCGCAAACGTCGCTACAGTAAACGTTTGTTCGTCGAAGTTGCGGCTGTTTTGTGTGTTCTCTCGACGTCTTCGCGGTGGAATCCCATTGGTTGACCGTCTCTACATGCACGGGGGTAGGAGAAATCCCGTTTTGACACTGTCATTACAGGATTAATCGGTGGAATTCGTCAGCAAAGCGGTCGAGGCGCCATATTTGGTGTGGCGTCTTCTCCCACGTTGGCTCGAAGCCAAAAACGTTCTCCACCCCCCCCCAAACCTAAACTACTTCTTTCCCAAACAATAATACAAACCACGCAGCGCAGAGCAGCTATATTCCCATCAAATAAAGCTGTCATTTTATTGTTGTAACGTTTTTTATAACAAGGAGACTATAATAAGGGTGAGATGAAAGCGCTAACCCTCAATCTCACCTCTCCCTCCCCCCTCTCACCTCTCCCCCCCTCTCACCTCTCCCCCCTCTCACCTCTCACCTCTCCCTCCCCTCTCACCTCTCTCCCCCCCTCTCACCTCCCCCCTCTAACCTCTCCCTCCCCCCCTTTCACCTCTCTCACCTCTCCCTCCCCCCTCTCATATCTC